>NW_027311885.1:0-45000 GCF_040954645.1 Diabrotica undecimpunctata | reverse complement strand
CGCACACACACACACGCACACACACATACACCCTTCACCTCTCGACTCCTACCCATTATTCGCATCTTACGACAGGCAGGAACTTCTTGCCACGGCCGAGTTCTTATCTCTGTGAGCCGAACGGACACACACATACATACACACACACACACACACTTACACACGCACACACAAAGGAACAAACACACACACACATACACTCTATATCTCTCGACTCCTACCAATTAGTCGCTCCTTACAGCAAGCATGGCCTTCTTGCCACGGCCGTATTCTTATCTATGCAAGTCGAACGGACACACACACCCATACACACACACACTTACACACGCACAAACACATACACACGTACACAAAACGAACACACGCACACACACACGTACACTCTCCACCTCTCGACTCCTATCCATTAGTCGCCTCTTACGACAGGCATGGCCTTCTTGCCACCGCTGTTTTCTTATCTCTGCGAGCGAAGGGACACACATACATACACACACACTCACACACACACACACATACACACACACTCACACACGCACACACACGCATACCCGCACACACACACACATACACTCTTCACCTCTCGACTCCTACCCATTAGTCGCCTCTTACGACAGGCAGCGCCTTCTTGCCACGGCCGTGTTCTTATCCCTGCGAGCCGACCGCACACACACACTCACACACACACAAATACACACACACTCACACACGCACGCACACACGCACACACACATACACATACACTCTTCACCTCTCGACTTCTACCCATTATTCTCCTCTTACGACAAGCAGGGACTTATTGCCACGGCCGTGTCTTATCTCTGAGGCCGAACGGACACACACACACACACAACACAAACACACGCACACAGGCAAACACGCACACACGCACACGCACACCCACACGCACACACTCTTTACCTCTCAACTCCTATCCATTAGTCACCTCTTATAACAGGCAGGGCCTTCTTTCCCCGGCCGTGTTCTTATCTCTGAAAGCCGAACGGACACACACACACACACACAAACACACGCACATAGGAACACACGCACACACGTACACGCACACGGACACGCACACGCACACACTCTCCACCTCTCGACTCCTATCCATTAGTCGCCTCTTAAGACATGCAGGGCCTTCTTGCCACGGACGTATTCTTATCTCTGCAAGCCGAACGGACACACACACACACACTCGCACACATAAACACACACACACATACACGCTTCACCTCTCGACTCCTACCCATTAGTCGACTCTTACGACATTCAGAAACTTCTTGCCAGGGCCGTGGTCTTATCTCTGCGAGCCGAACGGAGACACACACACACGCACACACGCACACACACACACACACAAATACACTCTTCACCTCTCGACTCCTACCCATTAGTCGCCTCTTACGACAGGCATGGACTTATTGCCTCGGCCGTATTCTAATCTCTGCGAGCCGAACGGACACACACATACATACACACACACACTCACACACACACGCAGACACGCACACGCACACACTCTCCACCTCTCGACTCCTATCCATTAGTCGCCTCTTACGTCAGGCAGGGCCTTCTTGCCACGGCCGTGTTCTTATCTCTGCGAGCCGAACGGACACACACACTTACACACACACGCACGCACACACGCACACACACACGCACCCACGCACACGCACACGCACACGCACACGCACACGCACACACTCTCCACCTCTCGACTCCTATCCATTAGTCGCCTCTTAAGACAGGCAGGGCCTTCTTGCCACGGCCGTATTTTTATCTCTGCGAGCCAAGCGGACACACACACACACTCACACACACACACATACACTCTTCACCTCTCGACCCCTACCTTTTAGTCGTCTCTTACGAGAGGCAGGGCCTTTTTGCCCCGGCCGTGTTCTTATCTCTGCAAGCCGAGCGAATACACACACTCACACACACGCACGCACACACGCACACACACACTCACACACGCACAAACACACGTACACACGCACACACACACACACACATACATTCTTCACCTTTCGACTCCTACCCATTAGTCGCCTTTTATGACAGGCAGGCACTACTTGCCACAGCCGAGTTCTTATCTCTGTAAGCCGAACGGACACACACACTTACACACACACGAACGCACACACGCACACACACACACACACACAAATACACTCTTCAGCTCTCGACTCCTACCCATTAGTCGCCTCTTACGACAGGCATGTCGTTCTTCCCTCGGCCGTATTCCAATCTCTGCGAGCCGAACGGACACACACACACACACATACACGCTTCACCTCTCGACTCCTACCCATTAGTCGACTCTTACGATATTCAGGGACTTCTTGATACGGCCGTGTTCTTATCTCTGCGAGCCGAACGGACACACACACACACGCACACACGCACACACACACACAAATACACTCTTCACCTCTCGACTCCTACCCATTAGTCGCCTCTTACGACAGGCATAAACTTATTGCCTCGGCCGTATTCTAATCTCTGCAAGCCGAACGGACACACACATACATACACACACACACTCACACACACACACGCACACACGCACGCACACATACACTCTTCACCTCTTGACTCCTACCCATTAGTCGCCCCGTACGATTTGCATGGCCTTCTTGCCACGGCTGTTTTCGTATCTCTGCGAGCCGAAGGGACACACACATACACACACACACTCACACTCACACACACACGCACACATACACTCTTCTGCTCTCGACTCCTACTTATTAGTCGCCCCGTACGATTTGCATGGCCTTCTTGCCACGGCTGTTTTCTTATCTCTGCGAGCCGAAGGGACACACACACATACACACACACACACTCACAAACACACACAAACACGCACACACGTACGCACACACGCACACGCACACGCAGACACGCACGCACAGACGCACACACACATACACTCACACACACACACGCACACACGCACATACACATACATTCTTCACCTCTCGACTCCTACCTATTAGTCGCCTCCTACGACAGGCAGGGCCTTCTTGCCTCGGCCGTGTTCTTATCTCTACAAGCCGAACGGACACACACACATACTCACACACGCACACACACACACGCACACACGCACACACGCACACACACACACATACACTCTTCACCTCTCGACTCCTACCTATTAGTCGCCTCTTACGTTAGGCAGGGCCTTCTTGCCTCGGCCGTGTTCTTATCTCTGCAAGTCAAACTAACACACACACATACTCACACACGCACACACACACGCACACACGCACACACACACATACACTCTTCACCTCTAGACTCCTACCCATTAGTCGCCTCTTACGACAGGCAGGGCCTTCTTGCCACGGCTGTGTTCTCATCTCTGCGAGCCGACCGGACACACACACACTGACACACACACATACACACACACACTTACACACGCACGCACACACGCACAGACACACATATACTCTTTACCTCTCGACTTCTACCCATTATTCTCCTCTTACGACAAGCAGGGACTTATTGCCACGGCCGTGTCTTATCTCTGAAAGCCGAACGGACACACACACACACACAACACAAACACACGCACACAGGTAAACACGCACACACGCACACGCACACCCACACGCACACACTCTTTACCTCTCAACTCCTATCCATTAGTCACCTCTTATAACAGGCAGGGCCTTCTTTCCCCGGCCGTGTTCTTATCTCTGAAAGCCGAACGGACACACACACACACACAACACAAACACACGCACACAGGCAAACACGCACACACGCACACGCACACCCACACGCACACACTCTTTACCTCTCAACTCCTATCCATTAGTCACCTCTTATAACAGGCAGGGCCTTCTTTCCCCGGCCGTATTCTTATCTCTGAAAGCCGAACGGACACACACACACACACACACACACACACAAACACACGCACATAGGAACACACGCACACACGTACACGTACACGCACACGGACACGCACACGCACACACTCTCCACCTCTCGACTCCTATCCATTAGTCGCCTCTTAAGACATGCAGGGCCTTCTTGCCATGGACGTATTCTTATCTCTGCAAGCCGAACGGACACACACACACACACACTCGCACACATACACACACACACATACACGCTTCACCTCTCGACTCCTACCCATTAGTCGACTCTTACGACATTCAGAAACTTCTTGCCAGGGCCGTGTTCTTATCTCTGCGAGCCGAACGGAGACACACACACACACGCACACACGCACACACACACACACACACACACACACACACAAATACACTCTTCACCTCTCGACTCCTACCCATTAGTCGCCTCTTACGACAGGCATGGACTTATTGCCTCGGCCGTATTCTAATCTCTGCGAGCCGAACGGACACACACATACATACACACACACACTCACACACACACGCAGACACGCACACGCACACACTCTCCACCTCTCGACTCCTATCCATTAGTCGCCTCTTACGTCAGGCAGGGCCTTCTTGCCACGGCCGTGTTCTTATCTCTGCGAGCCGAACGGACACACACACTTACACACACACGCACGCACACACGCACACACACACGCACCCACGCACACCCACACGCACACGCACACGCACACGCACACACTCTCCACCTCTCGACTCCTATCCATTAGTCGCCTCTTAAGACAGGCAGGGCCTTCTTGCCACGGCCGTATTTTTATCTTTGCGAGCCAAGCGGACACACACACACACTCACACACACACACATACACTCTTCACCTCTCGACCCCTACCTTTTAGTCGTCTCTTACGAGAGGCAGGGCCTTTTTGCCCCGGCCGTGTTCTTATCTCTGCAAGCCGAGCGAATACACACACTTACACACACGCACGCACACACGCACACACACACACACTCACACACGCACAAACACACGTACACACGCACACACACACACACACATACATTCTTCACCTTTCGACTCCTACCCATTAGTCGCCTTTTACGACAGGCAGGCACTACTTGCCACAGCTGAGTTCTTATCTCTGTAAGCCGAACGGACACACACACTTACACACACACGAACGCACACACTCACACACACACACACACACACACACACAAATACACTCTTCACCTCTCGACTCCTACCCATTAGTCGCCTCTTACGACAGGCATGTCGTTCTTCCCCCGGCCGTATTCTAATCTCTGCGAGCCGAACGGACACACACACACACATACACGCTTCACCTCTCGACTCCTACCCATTAGTCGACTCTTACGATATTCAGGGACTTCTTGCCACGGCCGTGTTCTTATCTCTGCAAGCCGAACGGACACACACATACATACACACACACACTCACACACACACACGCACACACGCACGCACACATACACTCTTCACCTCTTGACTCCTACCCATTAGTCGCCCCGTACGATTTGCATGGCCTTCTTGCCACGGCTGTTTTCGTATCTCTGCGAGCCGAAGGGACACACACATACACACACACACTCACACTCACACACACACGCACACATACACTCTTCTGCTCTCGACTCCTACTTATTAGTCGCCCCGTACGATTTGCATGGCCTTCTTGCCACGGCTGTTTTCTTATCTCTGCGAGCCGAAGGGACACACACACACATACACACACACACACACTCACAAACACACACAAACACGCACACACGTACGCACAGACGCACACACACATACACTCACACACACATACGCACACACGCACACACACATACATTCTTCACCTCTCGACTCCTACCTATTAGTCGCCTCTTACGACAGGCAGGGCCTTCTTGCCTCGGCCGTGTTCTTATCTCTACAAGCCGAACGGACACACACACATACTCACACACGCACACACACACGCACACACGCACACACGCACACACACACACATACACTCTTCATCTCTCGACTCCTACCTATTAGTCGCCTCTTACGTTAGGCAGGGCCTTCTTGCCTCGGCCGTGTTCTTATTTCTGCGAGCCGAACGGACATTCACACACACTCACACACACACGCACGCTCACACGCAGACACACACACGCAAGCACACACACACACACACACAAATACACTCTTCACCTCTCGACTCCTACCCATTAGTCGCCTCTTACGAAAGGCAGGGCCTTCTTGCCACGGCCGTGTTCTTATCTCTGCAAGCCGAACGGACACACACAAATACTCACACACGCACACACACACGCACACAGGCACACACACATACACTCTTCACCTCTCGACTCCTACCTATTAGTCGCCTCTTACGATAGGCAGGGCCTTTTTGCCTCGGTCGTGTCCTTATTTCTGCAAGCCGAACTAACACATACACATACTCACACACTCACACACGCACACACACGCACACAGGCACACACACACACACACACATACACTCTTCACCTCTTGACTCCTACCCATTAGTCGCCTCTTACGACAGGCAGGGCCTTCTTGCCACGGCCGTGTTCTTATCTCTGCGAGCCGACCGCACACACACATACTCACACACACACATACACACACACTTACACGCACACACGCACACACGCACACGCAAACGCACACGCACACGCACACGCACACACTCTCCATCTCTCGACTCCTATCCATTAGTCGCCTCTTAAGACAGGCAGGGCCTTCTTGCCACAGACGTATTCTTATCTCTGCAGGCCGAACGGACACACACACACTCACACACACACACACATACACTCTTAACCTCTCGACTCCTACCCATTAGTTGCCTCTTACGACATTCAGGGACTTCTTGCCACAGACGTATTCTTATCTCTGCGAGCCGAACGGACCTACACACACACTCACACACACACGCACGCTCACACGCAGACTCACACACGCACACACGCACACGCACTCGCACACGCACACACTCTCCACCTCTCGACTCCTACCTATTAGTCGCCTATTACGACAGGCAGGGCCTTCTTGCCTCGGCCGTGTTCTTATCTCTGCAAGCCGAACGGACACACACACACATACTTACACACGCACACACACACGTACACACGCACACACACATACATTCTTCACCTCTCGACTCCTACCCATTAGTCGCCTCTTACGACAGGCAGGGCCTTCTTGCCACGGCCGTGTTCTTATCTCTGTGAGCCGACCGCACACACACACACTTACACGCACACAGGCACACACGCACACACGCAAACGCACACGCACACGCACACACTCTCCACCTCTCGACTCCTATCCATTAGTCGCCTCTTACGACATTCAGGGACTTCTTGCCACGGACGTATTCTTATCTCTGCAAGCCGAACGGACACACACACATACTCACACACGCCCACACACACGCACACACGCACACACACATACACTCTTCACCTCTCGACTCCTACCTATTAGTCGCCCCTTACAACAGGCAGGGCCTTCTTGCTACAGCCATGTTCTTATATCTGCGAGCCGAACGGACATACACACACACTCACACACACAAGCACGCTCACACGCAGACACACAGACGCAAACACGCACACGCACACGCACACGCACACACTCTCCACCTCTCGACTCCTACCTATTAGTCGCCTCTTAGGACAGGCAGGGCCTTCTTGCCTCGGCCGTGTTCTTATCTCTGCAAGCCGAACGGACACACACACATACTCACACACGCACACACACACGCACACACATACACTCTTAACCTCTCGACTCCTATTTATTAGTCGCCTCTTACGACAGGCAGGGACTTCTTGCCACGGCCGTGTTCTTATCTCTGCAAGCCGAACGGACACACACACACTCACACACACTCAGGCACACACTCACACACACACGCACACACGCACACACACACACACACACAAATACACTCTTCACCTCTCGACTCCTACCCATTAGTCGCCTCTTACGACAGGCATGGACTTATTGCCTCGGCCGTATTCTAATCTCTGCGAGCCGAACGGACACACACCTACTCACACACGCACACACACACACGCACACACACATACACCCTTCACCTCTCGACTCCTACCCATTATTCGCATCTTACGACAGGCAGGAACTTCTTGCCACGGCCGAGTTCTTATCTCTGTGAGCCGAACGGACACACACATACATACACACACACACACACACACTTACACACGCACACACAAAGGAACAAACACACACACACATACACTCTATATCTCTCGACGCCTACCAATTAGTCGCTCCTTACAGCAAGCATGGCCTTCTTGCCACGGCCGAATTCTTATCTATGCAAGTCGAACGGACACACACACCCATACACACACACACTTACACACGCACAAACACATACACACGTACACAAAACGAACACACGCACACACACACGTACACTCTCCACCTCTCGACTCCTATCCATTAGTCGCCTCTTACGACAGGCATGGCCTTCTTGCCACCGCTGTTTTCTTATCTCTGCGAGCGAAGGGACACACATACATACACACACACTCACACACACACACACACACATACACACACACTCACACACGCACACACACGCATACCCGCACACACACACACATACACTCTTCACCTCTCGACTCCTACCCATTAGTCGCCTCTTACGACAGGCAGCGCCTTCTTGCCACGGCCGTGTTCTTATCCCTGCGAGCCGACCGCACACACACACTCACACACACACAAATACACACACACTCACACACGCACGCACACACGCACACACACATACACATACACTCTTCACCTCTCGACTTCTACCCATTATTCTCCTCTTACGACAAGCAGGGACTTATTGCCACGGCCGTGTCTTATCTCTGAGGCCGAACGGACACACACACACACACACAACACAAACACACGCACACAGGCAAACACGCACACACGCACACGCACACCCACACGCACACACTCTTTACCTCTCAACTCCTATCCATTAGTCACCTCTTATAACAGGCAGGGCCTTCTTTCCCCGGCCGTGTTCTTATCTCTGAAAGCCGAACGGACACACACACACACACACACACAAACACACGCACATAGGAACACACGCACACACGTACACGCACACGGACACGCACACGCACACACTCTCCACCTCTCGACTCCTATCCATTAGTCGCCTCTTAAGACATGCAGGGCCTTCTTGCCACGGACGTATTCTTATCTCTGCAAGCCGAACGGACACACACACACACACACTCGCACACATAAACACACACACACATACACGCTTCACCTCTCGACTCCTACCCATTAGTCGACTCTTACGACATTCAGAAACTTCTTGCCAGGGCCGTGGTCTTATCTCTGCGAGCCGAACGGAGACACACACACACACGCACACACGCACACACACATACACACAAATACACTCTTCACCTCTCGACTCCTACCCATTAGTCGCCTCTTACGACAGGCATGGACTTATTGCCTCGGCCGTATTCTAATCTCTGCGAGCCGAACGGACACACACATACATACACACACACTCACACACACACGCAGACACGCACACGCACACACTCTCCACCTCTCGACTCCTATCCATTAGTCGCCTCTTACGTCAGGCAGGGCCTTCTTGCCACGGCCGTGTTCTTATCTCTGCGAGCCGAACGGACACACACACTTACACACACACGCACGCACACACGCACACACACACGCACCCACGCACACGCACACGCACACGCACACGCACACGCACACACTCTCCACCTCTCGACTCCTATCCATTAGTCGCCTCTTAAGACAGGCAGGGCCTTCTTGCCACGGCCGTATTTTTATCTCTGCGAGCCAAGCGGACACACACACACACTCACACACACACACATACACTCTTCACCTCTCGACCCCTACCTTTTAGTCGTCTCTTACGAGAGGCAGGGCCTTTTTGCCCCGGCCGTGTTCTTATCTCTGCAAGCCGAGCGAATACACACACTCACACACACGCACGCACACACGCACACACACACTCACACACGCACAAACACACGTACACACGCACACACACACACACATACATTCTTCACCTTTCGACTCCTACCCATTAGTCGCCTTTTATGACAGGCAGGCACTACTTGCCACAGCCGAGTTCTTATCTCTGTAAGCCGAACGGACACACACACTTACACACACACGAACGCACACACGCACACACACACACACACACACACACACACAAATACACTCTTCACCTCTCGACTCCTACCCATTAGTCGCCTCTTACGACAGGCATGTCGTTCTTCCCTCAACCGTATTCTAATCTCTGCGAGCCGAACGGACACACACACACACACATACACGCTTCACCTCTCGACTCCTACCCATTAGTCGACTCTTACGATATTCAGGGACTTCTTGCCACGGCCGTGTTCTTATCTCTGCGAGCCGAACGGACACACACACACACGCACACACGCACACACACACACAAATACACTCTTCACCTCTCGACTCCTACCCATTAGTCGCCTCTTACGACAGGCATAAACTTATTGCCTCGGCCGTATTCTAATCTCTGCAAGCCGAACGGACACACACATACATACACACACACACTCACACACACACACGCACACACGCACGCACACATACACTCTTCACCTCTTGACTCCTACCCATTAGTCGCCCCGTACGATTTGCATGGCCTTCTTGCCACGGCTGTTTTCGTATCACTGCGAGCCGAAGGGACACACACATACACACACACACTCACACTCACACACACACGCACACATACACTCTTCTGCTCTCGACTCCTACTTATTAGTCGCCCCGTACGATTTGCATGGCCTTCTTGCCACGGCTGTTTTCTTATCTCTGCGAGCCGAAGGGACACACACACATACACACACACACACTCACAAACACACACAAACACGCACACACGTACGCACACACGCACACGCACACGCAGACACGCACGCACAGACGCACACACACATACACTCACACACACACACGCACACACGCACATACACATACATTCTTCACCTCTCGACTCCTACCTATTAGTCGCCTCCTACGACAGGCAGGGCCTTCTTGCCTCGGCCGTGTTCTTATCTCTACAAGCCGAACGGACACACACACATACTCACACACGCACACACACACACGCACACACGCACACACGCACACACACACACATACACTCTTCACCTCTCGACTCCTACCTATTAGTCGCCTCTTACGTTAGGCAGGGCCTTCTTGCCTCGGCCGTGTTCTTATCTCTGCAAGTCAAACTAACACACACACATACTCACACACGCACACACACACGCACACACGCACACACACACATACACTCTTCACCTCTAGACTCCTACCCATTAGTCGCCCCGTACGATTTGCATGGCCTTCTTGCCACGGCTGTTTTCTTATCTCTGCGAGCCGAAGGGACACACACATACACACACACACTCACAAACACACACACATACACGCACGCACACACGCACACACACTACACTCACACACAAACAAACACGCACACACGCACACACACATACATTCTTCACCTCTCGACTCCTAACCATTAGTCGCCTCTTACGACATTCAGGGACTTCTTGCCACGGACGTATTCTTATCTCTGCAAGCCAAACGGACACACACACATTCTCACACACGCACACACACACGCACACACGCACACACACACATGCACTCTTCACCTCTCGACTCCTACCTATTAGTCGCCTCTTACGATAGGCAGAGCCTTCTTGCCTAGGTCGTGTTCTTATTTCTGCAAGCCGGACTAACACACACACATACACACACACTCACACACGCACACACACGCACACACGCACACACACACACACACATACACTCTTCACCTCTCGACTCCTACCCATTAGTCGCCTCTTACGACAGGCAGGGCCTTCTTGCCACGGTCGTGTTCTTATCTCTGCGAGCAGACTGCACACACACACTCCCACACACATACTTACCCCCACCTTTCACGCACACAGGCACACACGCACACACACACACGCACACGCACACGCACACACTATCCACCTCTCGACTCCTATCCATTAGTCGCCTCTTAAGACAGGCAGGGCCTTCTTGCCACGGACGTATTCTTATCTCTGCGCGCCGAACGGACACACACACACTTAGACACACACACACATACACTCTTAACGTCTCGACTCCTACCCATTAGTCGCCTATTACGACATTCAGGGACTTCTTGCCACGGACGTATTCTTATCTCTGCAAGCCAAACGGACACACACACATACTCACACACGCAAACACACACGCAAACACACACGCACACACGCACACACACACATGCACTCTTCCCTTCTTACCTATTAGTCGCCTCTTACGATAGGCGGAGCCTTCTTGCCTCGGTCGTGTTCTTATTTCTGCAAGCCGAACTAACACACACACATACTCACACACTCACAAACACACACAAACACGCACACACGTACGCACACACGGACACGCACACGCACACACGCACGCACAGACGCACACACACATACACTCACACACACACACGCACACACGCACACACACATACATTCTTCACCTCTCGACTCCTACCTATTAGTCGCCTCTTACGACAGGCAGGGCCTTCTTGCCTCGGCCGTGTTCCTATCTCTGCAAGCCGAACGGACACACACACATACTCACACACGCACACACACGCACACACGCACATACACACATGCACTCTTCACCTCTCGACTCCTACCTATTAGTCGCCTCTTACGATAGGCAGAGCCTTCTTGCCTCGGTCGTGTTCTTATTTCTGCAAGCCGAACTAACACACACACATACTCACACACGCACACACACACGCACACACGCACACACACACATACACTCTTCACCTCCCGACTCCTACTAATTAGTCGCCCCTTACAAGAGGCAGATCCTTCTTGCCTCGGCCGTATTCTTATCTCTGCAAGCCAAACGGACACACACACATACACACACACTCACACACGCACACACACGCACACACGCACAAACACACACACATACATTCTTCACCTCTCGACTCCTACCCATTAGTCGCCTCTTACGACAGGCAGGGCCTTCTTGCCACGGTCGTGTTCTTATCTCTGCGAGCCGACCGCACACACACACAAACTCACACACACATACACACACACTTACACGCACACAGGCACACACGCACACACACACACACTCGCACACGCACACGCACACACTCTCCACCTCTCGACTCCTATCCATTAGTCGCCTCTTAAGACAGGCAGGGCCTTCTTGCCACGGTCGTGTTCTTATCTCTGCGAGCCGACCGCACACACACACACACACTCACACACACATACACACACACTTACACGCACACAGGCACACACGCACACACACACACGCACACGCACAGGCACACACTCTCCACCTCTCGACTCCTATCCATTAGTCGCCTCTTACAACAGGCAGGTCCTTCTTGCCACGGCTTTGTTCTTATCTCTGCGAGCCGAACGGACATACACACACACACACACACGCACGCTCACACGCAGACACACACACACACGCACGCACTTGCACACGCACACACTCCCCACCTCTCGACTACTATCCATTAGTCACCTCTTAAGACAGGCAGGGCCTTCTTGACTCGGCCGTATTCTTATCTCTGCAAGCCGAACGGACACACACACTCACACACACACGCACACACGCACACATACACACACACATACACTCTTAACCTCTCGACTCCTACCCATTAGTCGCCTCTTACGACATTCAGGGCCTTCTTGCCACGGACGTATTCTTATCTCTGCGGGCCGAACGGATACAAAAACTCACACACACACGCACGCACACACGCACACACATACACACTCACACACGCACAAACACACGCACACACGCACACACACACACATACACTCTTCACCTCTCAACTCCTACCCATTAGTCGCCTCTTACGACATTCAGGGACTTCTTGCCACGGACGTATTCTTATCTCTGCAAGCCAAACGGACACACACACACACTTACACACACACACATACACTCGCCACCTCTCGACTCCTATCCAATAGTCGCCTCTTACGAGAGGCATGGCCCTCTTGCCCCGGCCGTATTCTTATCTCTGCAAGCCGAACGGATACAAAAACTCACACACACACGCACGCACACACGCACACACATACACACTCACACACGCACAAACACACGCACACACGCACACACACACACATACACTCTTCACCTCTCAACTCCTACCCATTAGTCGCCTCTTACGACATTCAGGGACTTCTTGCCACGGACGTATTCTTATCTCTGCAAGCCAAACGGACACACACACATACTCACACACGCACACACACACGCACACACGCACACACACACATGCACTCTTCACCTCTCGACTCCTACCTATTAGTCGCCTCTTACGATAGGCAGGGCCTTCTTGCCTCGGTTGTGTTCTTATTTCTGCAAGCAGAATTAACACACACACATACTCACACACTCACAAACACACACAAACACGCACACACGTACGCACACACGGACACGCACACGCACACACGCACGCACAGACGCACACACACATACCTTCTTCACCACTCGACTCCTACCTATTAGTCGCCTCTTACGACAGGCAGGGCCTTCTTGCCACGGTCGTGTTCTTATCTCTGCGAGCCGACCGCACACACACACACACTCACACACACATACACACACACTTACACGCACACAGGCACACACGCACACACACACACACGCACACGCACACGCACACACTCTCCACCTCTCGACTCCTATCCATTAGTCGCCTCTTAAGACAGGCAGGGCCTTCTTGCCACGGTCGTGTTCTTATCTCTGCGAGCCGACCGCACACACACACACACACTCACACACACATACACACACACTTACACGCACACAGGCACACACGCACACACACACACACACGCACACGCACAGGCACACACTCTCCACCTCTCGACTCCTATCCATTAGTCGCCTCTTACAACAGGCAGGTCCTTCTTGCCACGGCTTTGTTCTTATCTCTGCGAGCCGAACGGACATACACACACACTCACACACACACGCACGCTAACACGCAGACACACACACACACACACGCACGCACTTGCACACGCACACACTCTCCACCTCTCGACTACTATCCATTAGTCACCTCTTAAGACAGGCAGGGCCTTCTTGACTCGGCCGTATTCTTATCTCTGCAAGCCGAACGGACACACACACTCACACACACACACGCACACACGCACACATACACACACACATACACTCTCCACCTCTCGACTCCTATCCAATAGTCGCCTCTTACGAGAGGCATGGCCCTCTTGCCCCGGCCGTATTCTTATCTCTGCAAGCCGAACGGATACAAAAACTCACACACACACGCACGCACACACGCACACACATACACACTCACACACGCACAAACACACGCACACACGCACACACACACACATACACTCTTCACCTCTCCACTCCTACCCATTAGTCGCCTCTTACGACATTCAGGGACTTCTTGCCACGGCCGTTTTCTTATCTCTGCTAGCCGAACGGCACACACACACATACTCACACACGCACACACACACGCACACACGCACACACACACATACACTCTTCACCTCTCGACTCCTACCCATTAGTCGCCCCGTACGATTTGCATGGCCTTCTTGCCACGGCTGTTTTCTTATCTCTGCGAGCCGAAGGGACACACACATACACACACACACTCACAAACACACACACATACACGCAGGCCCACATGCACACACACATACACTCACACACACACAAACACGCACACACGCACACACACATACATTCTTCACCTCTCGACTCCTACCTATTAGTCGCCTCTTACGACAGGCAGGGCCTTCTTGCCTCGGCCGTGTTCCTATCTCTGCAAGCCGAACGGACACACACACACATACTCACACACGCACACACACACGCACACACGCACACACACATGCACTCTTCACCTCTCGACTCCTACCTATTAGTCGCCTCTTACGATAGGCAGGGCCTTCTTGCCTCGGTCGTGTTCTTATTTCTGCAAGCCGAACTAAGACACACACATACTCACACACGCACACACACACGCACACACGCACACACACACATACACTCTTCACCTCCCGACTCCTACTTATTAGTCGCCCCTTACAACAGGCAGATCCTTCTTGCCTCGGCCGTATTCTTATCTCTGCAAGCCAAACGGACACACACACATACACACACACTCAGAGACGCACACACACGCACACACGCACACACACACACACATACACTCTTCAACTCTCGACTCCTACCCATTAGTCGCCTATTACTACAGGCAGGGCCTTCTTGCCACGGTCGTATTCTTATCTCTGCGAGCCGACCGCACACACACACACACACTCACACACACATACACACACACTTACACGCACACAGGCATACACGCACACACACACACACGCACACGCACACACTCTCTACCTCTCGACTTCTATCCATTAGTCGCCTCTTAAGACAGGCAGGGCCTTCTTGCAACGGACGTATTCTTATCTCTGCGGGCCGACCGCACACACACACACACACTCACACACACATACACACACACTTACACGCACACAGGCACACACGCACACACACACACGCACACGCACACGCACACACTCTTCACCTCTCGACTCCTATCAATTAGTCGCCTCTTAAGACAGGCAGGGCCTTCTTGCCACGGTGGTGTTCTTATCTCTGCGAGCCGACCGCACACACACACACACTCACACACACATACACACACACTTACACGCACACAGGCACACACGCACACACACACACGCACACGCACACGCACACACTCTTCACCTCTCGACTCCTATCAATTAGTCGCCTCTTAAGACAGGCAGGGCCTTCTTGCCACGGACGTATTCTTATCTCTGCGGGCCGAACGGACACACACACACTTACACACACACACACATACACTCTTCACCTCTCGACTCCTACCTATTAGTCGCCCCTTACAACAGGCAGGTCCTTCTTGCCACGGCTTTGTTCTTATCTCTGCGAGCCGAACGGACATACACACACACTCACACACACACGCACGCTCACACGCAGACACACACACACGCACGCACTCGCACACGCACACACTCTCCACCTCTCGACTCCTATCCAATAGTCGCCTCTTACGAGAGGCATGGCCCTCTTGCTCCGGCCGTATTCTTATCTCTGCAAGCCGAACGGATACAAAAACTCACACACACAGGCACGCACACACGCACACACATACACACTCACACACGCACAAACACACGCACACACGCACACACACACACTCACACACACATACACACACACTTACACGCACACAGGCACACACGCACACACACACGCACACGCACACGCACACACTTTTCACCTCTCGACTCCTATCAATTAGTCGCCTCTTAAGACAGGCAGGGCCTTCTTGCCACGGACGTATTCTTATCTCTGCGGGCCGAACGGACACACACACACTTACACACACACACATACACTCTTCACCTCTCGACTCCTACCTATTAGTCGCCCCTTACAACAGGCAGGTCCTTCTTGCCACGGCTTTGTTCTTATCTCTGCGAGCCGAACGGACATACACACACACTTACACACACACGCACGCTCACACGCAGACACACACACACACGCACGCACTCGCACACGCACACACTCTTCACCTCTCGACTCCTACCCATTAGTCGCCTCTTACGACATTCAGGGACTTCTTGCCACGGCCGAGTTCTTATCTCTGCGAGCCGAACGGTGACACATACTCACACACACACACGCACGAACACACGCACACACACATGCACACGCACACACACACATGCACTCTTCACCTCTCGACTCCTACCTATTAGTCGCCTCTTACGATAGGCAGGGCCTTCTTGCCTCGGTTGTGTTCTTATTTCTGCAAGCAGAACTAACACACACACATACTCACACACTCACAAACACACACAAACACGCACACACGTACGCACACACGGACACGCACACGCACACACGCACGCACAGACGCACACACACATACCTTCTTCACCACTCGACTCCTACCTATTAGTCGCCTCTTACGACAGGCAGGGCCTTCTTGCCACGGTCGTGTTCTTATCTCTGCGAGCCGACCGCACACACACACACACTCACACACACATACACACACACTTACACGCACACAGGCACACACGCACACACACACACACGCACACGCACACGCACACACTCTCCACCTCTCGACTCCTATCCATTAGTCGCCTCTTAAGACAGGCAGGGCCTTCTTGCCACGGTCGTGTTCTTATCTCTGCGAGCCGACCGCACACACACACACACACTCACACACACATACACACACACTTACACGCACACAGGCACACACGCACACACACACACACACGCACACGCACAGGCACACACTCTCCACCTCTCGACTCCTATCCATTAGTCGCCTCTTACAACAGGCAGGTCCTTCTTGCCACGGCTTTGTTCTTGTCTCTGCGAGCCGAACGGACATACACACACACTCACACACACACGCACGCTCACACGCAGACACACACACACACACGCACGCACTTGCACACGCACACACTCTCCACCTCTCGACTACTATCCATTAGTCACCTCTTAAGACAGGCAGGGCCTTCTTGACTCGGCCGTATTCTTATCTCTGCAAGCCGAACGGACACACACACTCACACACACACACGCACACACGCACACATACACACACACATACACTCTCCACCTCTCGACTCCTATCCAATAGTCGCCTCTTACGAGAGGCATGGCCCTCTTGCCCCGGCCGTATTCTTATCTCTGCAAGCCGAACGGATACAAAAACTCACACACACACGCACGCACACACGCACACACATACACACTCACACACGCACAAACACACGCACACACGCACACACACACACATACACTCTTCACCTCTCCACTCCTACCCATTAGTCGCCTCTTACGACATTCAGGGACTTCTTGCCACGGCCGTTTTCTTATCTCTGCTAGCCGAACGGCACACACACACATACTCACACACGCACACACACACGCACACACGCACACACACACGTACACTCTTCACCTCTCGACTCCTACCCATTAGTCGCCCCGTACGATTTGCATGGCCTTCTTGCCACGGCTGTTTTCTTATCTCTGCGAGCCGAAGGGACACACACATACACACACACACTCACAAACACACACACATACACGCAGGCCCACATGCACACACACATACACTCACACACACACAAACACGCACACACGCACACACACATACATTCTTCACCTCTCGACTCCTACCTATTAGTCGCCTCTTACGACAGGCAGGGCCTTCTTGCCTCGGCCGTGTTCCTATCTCTGCAAGCCGAACGGACACACACACACATACTCACACACGCACACACACACGCACACACGCACACACACATGCACTCTTCACCTCTCGACTCCTACCTATTAGTCGCCTCTTACGATAGGCAGGGCCTTCTTGCCTCGGTCGTGTTCTTATTTCTGCAAGCCGAACTAAGACACACACATACTCACACACGCACACACACACGCACACACGCACACACACACATACACTCTTCACCTCCCGACTCCTACTTATTAGTCGCCCCTTACAACAGGCAGATCCTTCTTGCCTCGGCCGTATTCTTATCTCTGCAAGCCAAACGGACACACACACATACACACACACTCAGAGACGCACACACACGCACACACGCACACACACACACACACATACACTCTTCACCTCTCGACTCCTACCCATTAGTCGCCTATTACTACAGGCAGGGCCTTCTTGCCACGGTCGTGTTCTTATCTCTGCGAGCCGACCGCACACACACACACACACTCACACACACATACACACACACTTACACGCACACAGGCATACACGCACACACACACACACGCACACGCACACACTCTCTACCTCTCGACTTCTATCCATTAGTCGCCTCTTAAGACAGGCAGGGCCTTCTTGCAACGGACGTATTCTTATCTCTGCGGGCCGACCGCACACACACACACACTCACACACACATACACACACACTTACACGCACACAGGCACACACGCACACACACACACGCACACGCACACGCACACACTCTTCACCTCTCGACTCCTATCAATTAGTCGCCTCTTAAGACAGGCAGGGCCTTCTTGCCACGGTGGTGTTCTTATCTCTGCGAGCCGACCGCACACACACACACACTCACACACACATACACACACACTTACACGCACACAGGCACACACGCACACACACACACGCACACGCACACGCACACACTCTTCACCTCTCGACTCCTATCAATTAGTCGCCTCTTAAGACAGGCAGGGCCTTCTTGCCACGGACGTATTCTTATCTCTGCGGGCCGAACGGACACACACACACTTACACACACACACACATACACTCTTCACCTCTCGACTCCTACCTATTAGTCGCCCCTTACAACAGGCAGGTCCTTCTTGCCACGGCTTTGTTCTTATCTCTGCGAGCCGAACGGACATACACACACACTCACACACACACGCACGCTCACACGCAGACACACACACACACGCACGCACTCGCACACGCACACACTCTCCACCTCTCGACTCCCATCCAATAGTCGCCTCTTACGAGAGGCATGGCCCTCTTGCTCCGGCCGTATTCTTATCTCTGCAAGCCGAACGGATACAAAAACTCACACACACAGGCACGCACACACGCACACACATACACACTCACACACTCACAAACACACGCACACACGCACACACACACACTCACACACACATACACACACACTTACACGCACACAGGCACACACGCACACACACACGCACACGCACACGCACACACTTTTCACCTCTCGACTCCTATCAATTAGTCGCCTCTTAAGACAGGCAGGGCCTTCTTGCCACGGACGTATTCTTATCTCTGCGGGCCGAACGGACACACACACACTTACACACACACACATACACTCTTCACCTCTCGACTCCTACCTATTAGTCGCCCCTTACAACAGGCAGGTCCTTCTTGCCACGGCTTTGTTCTTATCTCTGCGAGCCGAACGGACATACACACACACTCACACACACACGCACGCTCACACGCAGACACACACACACACGCACGCACTCGCACACGCACACGCACGAACACACGCACACACACATGCACACGCACACACACAAATACACTCGTCACCTCTCGACTCCTACCCATTAGACGCCTCTTACGACAGGCATGTCCTTCTTGCCTCAGCCGTATTCTAATCTCTGCGAGCCGAACGGACACACATATCCATACACACATACTCACACAAGCACAAACACACACACAAGCACACACACATACACTCTTCACCTCTCGACTCCTACACATTAAGCGCCTCTTACGACAGGCATGGCTTTCTTGCTACCGCTGTTTTCTTATCTCTGCGAGCTGAAGGGACAGACACACATACACACACACTCACACACACACACACGCACTCACACATACACTCTTCACCTATTGACTCCTACCTATTCGTCGCCCCTTACAACAGGCGGGGCCTTCTTGCCTCGGCCGTATTTTTATCTCTGCAAGCCAGACGGACACACACACATACACACACACACTCACACACGTACACACATTCGCACACACGCACACACACACACACACACATACACTCTTCACCTCTCGACTCCTACCCATTAGTGGCCTCTTACGACAGGTAGGGCCCTCTTGCCTCGGCCGTGTTCTTATCTCTGCAAGCCAAACGTACACACACAAATACTCACACACGCACACACACATGCACACACGCACACACACATACACTCTTCACCTCTCGACTCCTACCTATTAGTCGCCCCTTACAAAAGGCAGGGCTTTCTTGCCTTTGCCGTATTCTTATCTCTGCAAGCCAAACCGACACACACACATACACACACACTCACACACGCACACACACGCACACACGCACACACATACATATACACTCTTCACCACTCGACTCCTACCCATTAGTCGCCTCTTACGACACGCAGGGCCTTCTTGCCACCGCCGTGTTCTTATATCTGCGAGCCGACCGGACACACACACACTCACACACGCACACACGCACACACACATACACTCTTCACCTCTCGAATCCTACCTATTAGTCGCCCCTTACAAAAGGCAGGGCCTTCTTGCCTTGGCCGTATTCTTATCTCTGCAAGCCAAACGGACACACACACATACACACACACTCACACACACACACACACGCACACACGCACACACACACACACACATACACTCTTCACCTCTCGACTCCTACCCATTAGTCGCCTCTTACGACATTCAGGGACTTCTTGCTACGGCCGAGTTCTTATCTCTGCGAGCCGAACGGACACACATACTCACACACACACGCACGAACACACGCACACACACACGCACACACACACACACACACAAATACACTCTTTACCTCTCGACTCCTACCCATTAGACGCCTCTTACGACAGGCATGTCCTTCTTGCCTCGGCCGTATTCTAATCTCTGCGAGCCGAACGGACACACACATACATACACACACACTTACACACTCACACACAAACGATCACACACACACACACACACATACACTCTTCATCTTTCGACTCCTACCAATTAGTCGCTAGTTACAGCAAGCATGGCCTTCTTGCCACGGCCGTATTCTTATCTCTGCAAGCCGAACGGACACACACACCCATACACATACACTCACACACGCACAAACACACACACACGCATACACACATACACTCTTCACCTCTCGACTCCTACACATTAAGCGCCTCTTACGACAGGCATGGATTTCTTGCTACCGCTGTTTTCTTATCTCTGCGAGCCGAAGGGACAGACACACATACACACACACTCACACACACACACACACGCACACACGCATACACTCTTCACCTATCGACTCCTACCTATTCGTCGCCCCTTACAACAGGCAGGGCCCTCTTGCCTCGGCCGTATTCTTATCTCTGCAAGCCAAACGGACACACACACATACACACACACACTTACACACGCACACTGTTACCGATAAAAAAAAAGGATAAGCTAATTGTGGCACATTAAAAGGAAAAGCCTGAGATGGTGAAGCCAATATTAGAAATTAAGTAAGATTTATGGTTAAATAAAATTTAAAATTAATCAATTATTATTTTAATAAGGTTAAATAACAGGGAATGTAACCAATACAAAAGAAAATATAAAATTTACTTGAAGTACTACAATAGAATAGGCTTAGCTCAAAAGAATGAGAGTAGTGCTCAGAGAGGAGGTTGGCACGTTTGCTTGCCTGTAGTAACCTAAGATAGTTAGATCAATCCTAAGATGATCTTGAGATGGGCGCCAGGGTAAATTTTGAATATCACTCCAATTTGGGATATATGTAATTATATACTAACTGAAAAATAAATGATAGGAAACAAATAAAAATCAGAAATGCTTTATACACTATATTCAAATCTTATGTACTATCCCAACCCTATACTTATATACCCTAACCAATTATTAAATATATATCCCCAAAATATATTTACAAAAAAAAACAGTTACCTAAAAAAATATGACCCAAAATATAATAATTATATACAACAATTGATTTACACTGTCCTCTGGCAATGAGGTAAAATGGTCTGAGATTATTGGTTGGATAACTCACTTGGAGTAAATAATAATTAAAATATTATAAAACAATTAAGTACTTATATAAGTTACAAAAGGGCAGTTTAAAATATGAGAATAGTCAGTTAAGACATTACACACATTAAGAACAGTACACACATTAATTTAACAAAATAAAGGTACGTACTAGTAATCATAAAATGGGATATGTATCCTGACCACTTATCATAAGGGTTATGTAAAATATTAATAACGAAATAAATACAAAGTAAATAGAGAACGACTAATTTAAACAAGTAAAAAGATTCAACAAGTTGAGGGTACTACCCAGGGATTGTGCACAAACCTGTTTGTAACCCACTTAGACTGAAGGCCTAAGTATCCAAGTATATATTATAAAAAAATTGAAATTTAAATTATAAAGTTAATAAAATATAATGGTGCTTAGTAACTCTTTTGTTGGAAAGGGAGTTACTTAATCTGCTGTCCAATGTTCAGGTAGTGGATGGCTCTAAGATGGATCAGCCTATGCTCCGTGTATCAGCCTTGGAGGACTGGCAGACCAACCAAGTGTTGTAGTTCTTTCTCCCAAATCAAATAATCTCCTTTTCATAAATAAAAATATACTTCTTCCCAAAATCAAAAAAAATCTTCTGTCCCAAATAAAATGTGATTCTTCCCCAAATTAAAACTTCTTTCCAAATAAAATGAAATTCCAAACTTGGAAGTTGGAGCCGGCAGGCTATAAGAAAAGAAAACTTTTTTATTCTGTGTTCTTGTATTTAATATCTATAGTTTTTGTTCTAGTAACAAAAACTAGAATATATTTGCCATTAGGTGACCTTGGCTCAAAAATATAGTGTTACTGCACTGGAATATATTATAATTTGTATCCATATATATATATAAAAAATAGGAATGATATTTGGATATTTGTAGTAAGCTGAGAAGATTTAGATGATTGGGAACTGGCAAATTTAAATGGAAGATGTGTGATAACTTACCAGAACTTATTTGGGAGTTTTATTTTCCATAAATCAACGTAACTTCTTAATGCACAAAACTAAATACGTCTTAAACAACAATAAAAATATTCTTCACCTTTCCCCCAAAAAAACAGTGTACTGCCTGCCGCAAACTCAACAACTCATCTCCTTCAAGTTCTGTTACAAAATGGCCATTACATTATTCTTTTTCCCTTTTGACGAGGGAATCGATTATCTTATCATCGATATCGATAATAATAATAATGAAATATGAGATCGTATTGTGGGTTGCATACTCCAACGGCGGCAGATTAGTAGTTAATGTAGGGATTCGGTTTGCTAACGTTCAAAATTTTAGATTATTAACGATCGTTAACAACTCGGGAAAAAAAAAGAAAAGCCATTTTCTTTTTTTTTTTCTTACTGGGAACCCAATTATTGAAGATAGTAAACCCATTAAATGGTCTGTAGCTATTAAATGACATGTGGACTGACTTACTTATAAATATACCTCTAGGTGCATGACGAAAAGCTAAAGGTAATTTTTTTTTAAATATTGAATTAAAACATACTAAGTTGTTTAAACTGTGGAAACCACATTTAAAGGAATAAACACTAGCTAAAAATAATTGACAGTAATCACACACTGTGAGATTAAACCTTTGTGTGAATACTAAACTACATAATATAGTGACTCAGATACTGCTCTGATCACATATAATTCATTGCACAGAGTCTTTCATCTGTGACTTACCTAATAACTGATAAACCAAAAGTTGTTGAAGTCAATCTAGCGGATTTAATAAAACCCCATATTATAATTGCTTCAACTCCACAAACACTCAACTACCACTAAAAGTAGGAGCAAACAAAATATACACTCACATAATCGAAAAACTAACAACTTCTATCTGTACACCGAACTCGAACGATTAAAAATAACCACAAATTTAAGAGCTGTGTAAGAGAAGTCGTAACACTCTACCACCATTAAGAGTAGGAGTGACCAAAACACACACCAAATATAAATAAAGTATCTAACAACTTCCACCTTTACATCGGACTCGAACGATTAGAAATAACCACAAATTTAAGAGCCGTGTAAAAGGAGTTGCAGCACTCTACCACCAATAAAGGTAGGAGTGACAAAAAATCCATACCAAATATAACCAAATAAATAACAACTTCCACTTTTACAAAAGACTCAAACGATTAAAAAAAATAACCACAAATTTAAGAGTCTAGTAAAAGGAGTTGTAACACTCTACTACCAATAAAGGTAGGAGTGACCAAAATAGATACCAAATATAACCAAATGTAACTCCACATACTCAGATAATTATCGCTGAATGGGTAAGATAGACCAAGTTGACTCAACAAGGGACACCAGATTTATATATATTGCATATCCAAGGTGAGACAATCATACAGATTTTATAACCATTCGCAATATAACAACTAAACTCAAATAAAATTGAACATGTCGACCAACACATTACTACGGATGTACCAACGTAATAAAAACAATGGTAGCAAGAGCCAGATCCAAAATCGATTCTACCCTAGACAACAGATTCAAATTTAATATATCCAAGGAGAACAATCAGGCTCATATAAGACTTCTTGCTACACAATACGTAACCTTAAGCTATAACAAAGGATAAAGTATACTGTGTACCAGGTGACTACTGACTGAGACGACATTGGATTCACCTATCTTCAGTTCACATGCTGTTATGAAGTCAAACCATCATAGAAAATTATCGGTCGTATAGTCCTTAACTAGTATACAGCAATAATCTGGCATTCAATAATATTTCGTTGACTAGGCCGAACATCCGGAAGAATCCCAACTCATCTTCCTAGGACTCCCTTTCGTGTCCTTGAAAATTACTAAACCCCAGATTAACGTGCATAACCAGCAAATTCTACACACCAAGAAGATGAATGGTTATGACCATTTATATGAACTAATGAAGGTATAGGTACCAGTATGGAATTATCAAGACAAATATAACTAACTCATTCTGGAATTCTGTAACTGTAGCATAAAGCTACAATGGATGAATAAGAATAGCCAGAAGAAGAGCACATCAGATGTTGGAGACATCCCTATTAACGAATTAACCATAAAATAGTCGACGACAGAAACACATACTAAAATAAGCAGGACTAGAGCGCGCGTAAACCAATTTCCAATAAAACTGCAGATTAAAGTTGTCTCTAGTCGCTAAACAAAATTTTTGAATTTGTAGGGAAAGTTAGGTTTCAACTAAAATATCCATTTGTCCATTATACAAGAACATCATTAAAGGTATCTATATTATAAAAGGTCTAAACTTAGTGAGCTAAATAAATTAAACGGTTAACTACAGTGAGAATACCATAACTTATAATCAATAGTTTGATAAAAAATGAGTAGACTGAAGACAGATATCTAAAATGTTTGATACATAATATAAAGACTATATTTAACTATACTATCAGGAGATCTAACATCTGGGAAGATGCGTATATCATAACGACAAAAACCATGAGCTATGAAATCCGCCCCTTATCGAGGTACCAATTGATAAGGTTGACAGGTTTCGAACCCACGTTCTACACCGTTAAACAACACAACCAGCATTTGCCAAGATGAGTAATCTCAACACTTTGTATCTCTATGCATCTCAACCTATACCAAGACAGTATAGTGAATCGATTGGGGTTGACTTTAGTAAATCAACTTGTTTCCGATTCCTTATAAATATAAGTTAACTATATATTATTCCTCAACTGTATAGTATTAAGGCTAGGTAGACCAAATGAAAATAATAACCTTCCAGACTAATACTAAATTTTATACTTACTTTCTCGATACAAATATCAAAATCGTAACCAACATACATAAAACATACCCAAACCGTATGAAAACAACTATGTACCAAGGATGACAGTTCTGTACCAGTATTTACGCTATATAATTAAGTAAAAATTACTATTTAACTATCAATAAAACTTTAGTAGTAACAAAATTCAAAATAAATACAACGTAGCATTTATCCGGGGTTTTCAAATCAAAATCCTATCCAAATCCTAATCATGAACCAATCAAGTATTACCAAAAAAAAAATTAGAAGTAGGAATTAACTTAAGCAAGGTTGTTAAGTTACGTCTTCTTCTGATGATGAAGAGTCCAAATCATTGACAGTATTATCTGGCAGTAAATCCTTCACGTGGAATTGACCGATACGTTTGTTAGACAAACTATCTTTCAGTTCATAGACTAAAGGAGAAATTACCTTACTGACTATACAAGGAATGTATTTCTGACAGAACTTGGCAGAAATCGCATTTCCCTTGCTAGACTTAACGAAGTTCCGTTTCAATACTCGATCGCCAACAAAGAATCGCAAGTCTCTTTTTCTCAGATTATAATGACCTCGTGATCGAAGGTAAGAAGATTTCAACTTCTTCCTAATATCGGCAAAGATCGGGGGTAGATGCTGAAGATCATCTAACCGATGGAGGTTCTCTGAAATTTGAGGAAGATTTACAGAATTGTCTGAAATTAAACCAAAATAATCACCGGATAAAGGCACGTTTCTGCCAAAATTTAGATAAGCTGGAGAACATTTAGTAATCTCGTGGACAGACGTTCTTATAGCCTGAGCTATGGAATGGATATATTGGTCCCAAGCTCGATGGTCTTCGTAAGTATAAGATCTTAAAGCAGTTACGATTTTGCGGTTCACCCGTTCGCTATGGTTCGCCTGTGGATGATATGCAGCGTTATAAAAAATCTTTTGTACCTTGTATTTACTGAGGAGGTCTTTAAAAGCCTTAGATACAAACTGAGGACCATTATCATACGATACTATCTGTGGAACACCAAATAACAAGAAGACTTGCTCCTCTAAAAATTTAACAATAGCAGGAACAGTAGCCTTACGAAGAGGAAAAACTAAAGGAAATTTTGTAAAATAATCAACGACTACCAAACAATATGTATTCCCATTGTAACTACGGGGGTATGGTCCAATAAGATCCATAGAAATCATCTGCCATGGGAAATTAATGTTCCTAAAGGAACCCATTAATCCAGCTTGTGGCATATTCCTGGGCTTGCATGTAGCACAAACTTTACATCTGGATATATATCGCTTAATTGTATACCGCATGCCAGGCCAATAATATAATTCAGCTATTCTACTAAACGTTTTATAAAAACCAAAGTGACCTGCTGTCACATTATCATAAAATGAAGTCAAGATTTCATCCCTATTTGCTGTGGGGACTACTATTTTCCAATCCGACATATTATTTAAAACTTCTGTGGAACTAACAATATGTTTGTAAAGAACATTGTTTTCCACTTTGAAATCAGGATACCGATCCGGTTCTTGAGCAACCCTAACCAACATCTTTTGATACCATGCATCTGGAATTAAACTAGACAAATCGAGAATATTAACATCAAAGGTACGAGACAAGGCATCAGCTACTACGACACCATCGGCTTTGCGATGTACAATGTTGTAATCAAAAGCTGATAGTTTGCAAATCCAACGGGATAAACGTTGTGATGGGTTACGCATGGAATGTAGCCATAATAAAGAGCTATGATCGGTAATGAGTGTACACTTACGACCCTCTAAATAATACCGGAATGCCTCTAAGCCATGAATAATAGCTAGGAGTTCACGCTCTGTAGTCGAATAGTTCTTCTGAGCTTTGTTGAGTTTCTTACTAGTGTAAGCTATAGGGTGTTCCGCTCCATCTTTCATCTGAAAGAGGACACCACCTGAAGCGGTATTGGAACAATCTGTCATGAGATAGAAGTGTTCGTTAAAATCTGGAGACATCATGACAGGAGCACTAGTGAGAGCTTCTTTAATAAGCCGGAAAGCATCATCGGCTTCAGAAGTCCAGGTAATAGTCTGGCCCTTTTTCCTATTTTTAAGGAGATCAGTAAGTGGAGACAATAAGGTGGAGTAGGAAGGTACGAACCTACGATAATACCCACACATTCCCAAGATCCTACGTAGTTGGGTAGTGGTTTTCGGTATTGGAAAATCCTTGATAGCAGTTACCTTATCAGGATCTGTCTGCAAACCTCGACTATCGACAACATATCCCAAAAACCGAAGATTAGGACGACAGAAGTTACATTTTTCTATATTAACTGTTAAATTCGCCTCTTTAAGGCGAGAAAATACTTTCTCTAAAATCTCAATATGTAAATCAAAATCAGGAGTGACAACTATAATGTCATCTAAGTAATAAAACACATATGGTTCCAATTGTGGACCAATGACTAAGTCCATCAGACGACACATGGTCTGAGGAGCTGACACAAGACCAAAAGGCATAGTAACAAATTGAAATAAACCTTTACCACTGACAGCAAAAGCAGTATATTTCTTACTTTCTTCACTTAAAGGAATTTGTAGAAATGCTTTGGATAAATCAATAGAAGAGATATATTTGGCTCTCCGGAGTTTGCTTAAGATGACATCAATTCTGGGGATAGGATAGGCATCCCTGTTAGCAGTGATACTATTTAGCTTACGACCGTCAAAACAAACTCGGAAGGATCCATCCTTCTTTTTAGTTAACCAAAGTGGACTACAATAAGAAGAAGTCGATGGTTCTATAATATTTAAAGAAAGCATTGAATCAATCTCTTTTCCCAAGTCTGCGTGCCACGCTTGAGGTATAGGATATTGATATTGTCTAAATGGAGTAGATGTATTTACCTCAATAGTGTGCGAAATTAGAGAGGTACGGCCTAATTTGTCTTTCGAAGAGATCGATGAAAATTTGTACATAATGGCCTCTAATTGTTTCTGCTGTGAAACTGATAAACTAGAGAAATCATGGATGACAGTAAGAGTGGATAAATTCAGTGGAGAAATACACAATGAAAAATCTGAACAATCTAAGGTACTATTAAATATATTTAGAAAATCCATGCCAAGAATTATGGAATTTTGTACAGAAGGAATTATATAAAACGTAATGTTCCTCCTGATATTAGCCACTACAATTTCGGTTTCAAATTTACCTACTATAGATTGGATTGTTCCATCTGCAGTTGAAACTTGCAGGGAGGAAATAGGTGATATGCTAATGTTAGCTTTATCTAACATTTCTAATGAATGGGAACCTAATAATGAAATATTGGAGCCACTATCCAATAATGCCAAACAAGATTGTCCTAGAATCTCAATTTGGAGATATGGTCGATTATCGTTACATTTCTTAACTAATAAAGAATTTATATCTAAGCCAGAGACTCTAGGTATAGAATAGTCATTATAAGGTACTAATATAGAACTATCATTATCATTTTTAACATCAAAACTTGGTACAGATGACAGAACTGTTTCCTGGTCCATATTATTAACATAATTACACCTAACATTTAATAAAGGAGAAGATACTCTAGAATTGAGAACGTCAGAATGGAGTGCTTTGGGTTTCCAAGTTACTTTTTCCCTTGATTCGACTTGTTGTGGCGTTTGTGCTTTGTTGATGATTTCTCTGATAGGGGACCTGACCTTGAATTGCTGGACCCTGCTTGACCTACATTTCCTTCCACGACGGTGGTTGTGCTCCCTGATGGGGTTGTAGACGGAGGAACGCTCAGGGTACGAGCCTCGGTCTGCTCGTTTCCCGAACACTTATGGCAATTCCTCTTGAGAGTGTTATCTCTTCCACAACCATGACAAAATATATGTGTCCTTGGTTTTCCACACTCATAAAATGTGTGTCCAGCTTCATGGCAATTCCAACATGATAAATTGGAATTTAAAACCGACATGTTACGCTCCCTAGATTTCTGATGCCATGATCGATTTGAAAATTGATACGGAGTGGACGAAGGACCTGAAGTAGGTCGAGATGAGGTCGGAGGATGTGAAGACCAAGACAGAGTTTCTTCAATTCTCTTACATTTGTCAGTCAAATCTTCAATGTTGTGGATATCCACCAAGGCTAACTGAGCATGATAGAAAGGTAACAAACCTTTTAAAATGATTTTAATTTTTGCAGAGTCAGATAAGGGAGTATCTAACTTACTACACATACCCAAAATATTATTTATAAACATCGTGACTGATTCACCAGGTTTCTGTTTACGGGATTTGATCTCATCCAGTAGATCATCCTGGAATGAATAGGGGAGAAAATCAGACTTCAACTTCTGCACTAAATCAGACCAACAAGACAAACGACCCCTATTATTCATAAACCACGTAAATGCAGAATCTGTGAATAGTTCAGCTGAAGCAGCGAAAAGATCATCCTCTGAAACACCTCTAGATATCCTTAGACATTCAACACGCTCTAAAAATGAAATAACATCGATATGTTGAGTTTGACCAGAAAATGTAATACCCCATTTATGCACTTGAACTGGTTTGGAATATGAAAAACTAGGGACTATGTTAATTGGAGCATTAGGAGTGGAAGAAGCAATAGGGTTAACTCTAGAGTCGAGTTCACCCTCCAAAGTAAGTATCCTAACCGAGACAGACCTTTTGAAGGAGTGTTGATCCTCATCAATGCAACTCAGCAAGTGGACACGACCTGAAATGTGTGCTAAGCGAAAAGTTAGTCGACCATACTGACTGTCATGCACAGTTCCTCTAAATTCGCCTATTTTCTGAGCTAAGTCATCGAGAGTCACGGATATTCCTTGCTGTTGTTTTTCAAATGGAATCGATCCAGCAGAAATTTGAGTAAAACTCCTATTGCCCTCCTCCTGTTTCAAGGCTCCACGCAAGACCTTGCGCTTTGTATCAACATTAGGTAAATCCTCAATATTAATACCCCTAATTTTGAGTTCATAATCCAACTCACTAACTAATAAATGTTCTACTTTAAATGAAGACATTATGAAAATATATCAAATATTGAACCTCTACACCAAAATACAAGACCACAGTATTTACCAAACAAGTCGAATTATAGTAATGTAAATATGTATTAATATTATGAAAAAATATTAATTCAATATAACGAATATTAAAATAATTAAAGTAATTACAACTATATCAAAATATTAAGTTAAGAAAATATACTCAAATATTGTTTAAATAAGATCAGACCACAATTATTAAAATATACTAAAATTTATCAAATTTACTGTACTGTACTGCCCCAATGTATCTTAACAAACTAAACGATATGTATGATGGTATATTAACTGAGTACAAGATTATCTAATATAAGTGTATATAGCCACAGTTACCAAATATATCTAAATATTTAAATATAATAACACTAAAATATAACTTATGTTACTACTAAGGCACCACGTTGGGTCAAGCCAATTGTTACCGATAAAAAAAAAGATAAGCTAATTGTGGCACATTAAAAGGAAAAGCCTGAGATGGTGAAGCCAATATTAGAAATTAAGTAAGATTTATGGTTAAATAAAATTTAAAATTAATCAATTATTATTTTAATAAGGTTAAATAACAGGGAATGTAACCAATACAAAAGAAAATATAAAATTTACTTGAAGTACTACAATAGAATAGGCTTAGCTCAAAAGAATGAGAGTAGTGCTCAGAGAGGAGGTTGGCACGTTTGCTTGCCTGTAGTAACCTAAGGAAAAGGAGAAAAATCGAATTAAAATATCTACAGTTTTTTCCATTTTCCGGCAAAACGGTGCATCATTTTTAGCCACATGTGTAGATTTTTTTAATCAGCAGGCCACCTTTAATCGAAATAATTAAAATTTAAAAAAAAATATACACTTTTAATTTTCACGAAATTTTCAGCAAATACAGACATCCAAGTGGAAATTTTTCTCACGAACCGTTAGATGTAGGAAAATTCTGAGTATGGCAGAAGAACTAGCAGCCAATTTTATGTAAGAACTGTGTATTCGCTTGAATCTCGGACCAAAATTGACGCCAATATAGCCGATTAACCAAATTCGATAAAAATCCAAGGGTACCCCTTGGAACATTTTTTCCAAATTTTCCAAAAAAAAAAGTTTTGTTTATTGTTTCGGTACATGCACTTGGTCCAGCTTATTGCAAGCATGTGATTTTTTCTGTTCGCTTAACCCCAGTTTGCCGGAAAAGGAGAAAAATCGAATTAAAATATCTACAGTTTTTTCCATTTTCCGGCAAAACGGTACATAATTTTTAGCCACATGTGTAGATTTTTTTAATCAGCAGGCCACCCTTAATCGAAATAATTCAAATTTTAAACGAAATATACACTTTTAATTTTCACGAAATTTTTAGCAAATACAGAGATTCAAGTGGAAATTTTTCTCACGAACCGTTAGATGTAGGAAAATTCTAAGTATGGCAGAAGAACGAGCGGCCAATTTTATGTAGGAAATGTTCATTGGCTTGACTCTCAGACCAAAATTGACGCCAATATAGCCGATTAACGAAATTTGATAAAAATCCAATAATCTACAGTTTGTTCGATTTTCCGGCCAAACGGTGCATAATTTCTGGCAACGTGTTTAGATTTTTTTAATCAGCAGGCCACCATTAATCAAAATAATTAAAATTTAAAAAAAAATATACTTTTTTAATTTTCACGAAATTTTCAGCAAATACAGACATCCAAGTGGAATTTTTTCTCACGAACCGTTAGATGTAGGAAAATTGTGAGTATATCAGAAGAACGAGCAGCCAATTTTATGTAGGAACTGTGTACTCGCTTGACTCTCGGACCAAAATTGACGCTAATATAGCCGATTAACCAAATTCGATAAAAATCCAAGGGTACCCCCTTGGAACATTTTTTCCAAATTTAAAAAAAAAAAAAAATTTGTTTATTGTTTCGGTACATGCACTTGGTCCAGCTTATTGCAAGCATGTGATTTTTTCTGTTCGCTTAACCCCAGTTTGCCGGAAAAGAGGAAAAATCGAATTAAAAATCTACAGTTTTTTCCATTTTCCGGCAAAACGGTGCATAATTTTTAGCCACATGTGTAAATTTTTTTAATCAGCAGGCCACCCTTAATCGAAATAATTCAAATTTTAAACGAAATATACACTTTTAATTTTCACGAAATTTTCAGCAAATACAGACATCCAAGTGGAAATTTTTCTCACGAACCGTTATATGTAGGATAATTCTGAGTATGGCAGAAGAACGAGCGGCCAATTTTATGTAGAAAATGTTCATTCGCTTGACTCTCGGACCAAAATTGACGCCAATATAGCCGATTAACCAAATTCGATAAAAATCCAATAATCTACAGTTTTTTCGATTTTTCGGCCAAACGGTGCATAATTTCTGGCAACGTGTTTAGATTTTTTTAATCAGCAGGCCACCCTTAATCGAAATAATTAAAATTTTAAAAAATATATACACTTTTAATTTTCACGAAATTTTCAGCAAATACAGACATCCAAGTGGAAATTTTTCTCACGAACCGTTAGATGTAGGAAAATTCTGAGTATGGCAGAAGAACGAGCAGCCAATTTTATGTAGGAACTGTGTATTCGCTTGACTCTCGGACCAAAATTGACGCCAATATAGCTGATTATCCAAATTCGATAAAAATCCAAGGGTACCCCCTCGGAACATTTTTTCCAAATTTTCCAAAAAAAAAAAATTTTGTTTATTGTTTCGGTACATGCACTTGGTCCAGCTTATTGCAAGCATGTGATTTTTTCTGTTCGCTTAACCCCAGTTTGCCGGAAAAGAGGAAAAATCGAATTAAAAAATCTACAGTTTTTTCCATTTTCCGGCAAAACGGTGCATAATTTTTAGCCACATGTGTAGATTTTTTTAATCAGCAGGCCACCCTTAATCGAAATAATTCAAATTTTAAACTAAATATACACTTTTAATTTATACGAAATTTTCAGCAAATACAGACATCCAAGTGGAAATTTTTCTCACGAACCGTTAGATGTAGGATAATTGTGAGTATGGCAGAAGAACGAGCGGCCAATTTTATGTAGGGAATGTTCATTCGCTTGACTCTCGGACCAAAATTGACGCCAATATAGCCGATTAACGAAATTTGATAAAAATCCAATAATCTACAGTTTTTTCGATTTTCCGGCCAAACGGTGCATAATTTCTGGCAACGTGTTTAGATTTTTTTAATCAGCAGGCCACCCTTATTCGAAATAATTAAAATTTAAAAAAAAATATACACTTTTAATTTTCACGAAATTTTCAGCAAATACAGACATTCAAGTGGACATTTTTCTCACGAACCGGTAGATGTAGGAAAATTCTGAGTAAGGCAGAAGAACGAGCGGCCAATTTAATGTAGGAAATGTTCATTCGCTTGACTCTCAGACCAAAATTGACGTCAATATAGCCGATTAACGAAATTTGATAAAAATCCAATAATCTACAGTTTTTTCGATTTTCCGGCCAAACGGTGCATAATTTCTGGCAACGTGTTTAGATTTTTTTAATCAGCAGGCCACCTTTAATCGAAATAATTAAAATTTAAAAAAAAAATATACACTTTTAATTTTCACGAAATTTTCAGCAAATACAGACATCCAAGTGGAAATTTTTCTCACGAACCGTTAGATGTAGGAAAATTCTGAGTATCGCAGAAGAACTAGCAGCCAATTTTATGTAGGAACTGTGTATTCGCTTGACTCTCGGACCAAAATTGACGCCAATATAGCCGATTAACCAAATTCGATAAAAATCCAAAGGTACCCCCTTGGAACATTTTTTTCAAATTTTCCAAAAAAAAAATTTTGTTTATTGTTTCGGTACATGCACTTGGTCCAGCTTATTGCAAGCATGTGATTTTTTCTATTCGCTTAACCCCAGTTTGCCGGAAAAGAGGTAAAATCGAATTAAAAAATCTACAGTTTTTTCAATTTTCCGGCAAAACGGTGCATAATTTCTGGCAACGTGTTTAGATTTTTTTAATCAGCAGGCCACCCTTAATCGAAATAATTAAAATTTAAAAAAAATATACACTTTTAATTTTCACGAAATTTTCAGCAAATACAGACATCCAAGTGGAAATTTTTCTCACGAACCGTTAGATGTAGGAAAATTCTGAGTATCGCAGAAGAACTAGCAGTCAATTTTATGTAGGAACTGTGTATTCGCTTGACTCTCGGACCAAAATTGACGCCAATATAGCCGATTAACCAAATTCGATAAAAATCCAAAGGTACCCCATTGGAACATTTTTTTCAAATTTTCCAAAAAAAAAAATTTTGTTTATTGTTTCGGTACATGCACTTGGTCCAGCTTATTGCAAGCATGTGATTTTTTCTGTTCGCTTAACCCCAGTTTGCCGGAAAAGAGAAAAATCGAATTAAAAAATCTACAGTTTTTTCCATTTTCCGGCAAAACGGTGCATAATTTTTAGCCACATGTGTAGATTTTTTTAATTAGCAGGCCACCCTTAATCGAAATAATTCAAATTTTAAACGAAATATACACTTTTAATTTTCACGAAATTTTCAACAAATACAGACATCCAAGTGGAAATTTTTCTTACGAACCGTTAGATGTAGGAAAATTCCGAGTATGGCACAAGAACGAGCGGCCAATTTAATGTAGGAAATGTTCATTCGCTTGACTCTCAGACCAAAATTGACGTCAATATAGCCGATTAACAAAATTTGATAAAAATCCAATAATCTACAGTTTTTTCGATTTTCCGGCCAAACGGTGCATAATTTCTGGCAACGTGTTTAGATTTTTTTAATCAGCAGGCCATCTTTAATCGAAATAATTAAAATTTAAAAAAAAATATACACTTTTAATTTTCACGAAATTTTCAGCAAATACAGACATCCAAGTGGAAATTTTTCTCACGAACCGTTAGATGTAGGAAAATTCTGAGTATGGCAGAAGAACTAGCAGCCAATTTTATGTAAGAACTGTGTATTCGCTTGACTCTCGGACCAAAATTGACGCCAATATAGCCGATTAACCAAATTCGATAAAAATCCAAGGGTACCCCTTGGAACATTTTTTCCAAATTTTCCAAAAAAAAAAGTTTTGTTTATTGTTTCGGTACATGCACTTGGTCCAGCTTATTGCAAGCATGTGATTTTTTTTGTTCGCTTAACCCCAGTTTGCCGGAAAAGGAGAAAAATCGAATTAAAATATCTACAGTTTTTTCCATTTTCCGGCAAAATGGTGCATAATTTTTAGCCACATGTGTAGATTTTTTTAATCAGCAGGCCACCCTTAATCGAAATAATTCAAATTTTAAACGAAATATACACTTTTATTTTCACGAAATTCTTAGCAAATACAGAGATTCAAGTGGAAATTTTTCTCACGAACCGTTAGATGTAGGAAAATTCTGAGTATGGCAGAAGAACGAGCGGCCAATTTTATGTAGGAAATGTTCATTTGCTTGACTCTCAGACCAAAATTGACGTCAATATAGCCGATTAACGAAATTTGATAAAAATCCGAGGGTACCCCCTTGGAACATTTTTTTCAAATTTTCCAAAAAAAAAAATTTTGTTTATTGTTTCGGTACATGCACTTGGTCCAGCTTATTGCAAGCATGTGATTTTTTCTGTTCGCTTAACCCCAGTTTGCAGGAAAAGAGAAAAATCGAATTAAAAAATCTACAGTTTTTTCCATTTTCCGGCAAAACGGTGCATATTTTTAGCCACATGTGTAGATTTTTTTAATTAGCAGGCCACCCTTAATCGAAATAATTCAAATTTTAAACAAAATATACACTTTTAATATTCACGAAATTTTCAGCAAATACAGACATCCAAGTGGAAATTTTTCTCACGAACCGTTATATCTAGGATAATTCTGAGTATGGCAGAAGAACGAGCGGCCAATTTTATGTTGAAAATGTTCATTCGCTTGACTCTCGGACCAAAATTGACGCTAATATAGCCGATTAACCAAATTCGATAAAAATCCAAGGGTACCCCCTTGGAACATTTTTTCCAAATTTAAAAAAAAAAAAAAATTTGTTTATTGTTTCGGTACATGCACTTGGTCCAGCTTATTGCAAGCATGTGATTTTTTCTGTTCGCTTAACCCCAGTTTGCCGAAAAAGAGGAAAAATCGAACTAAAAAATCTACAGTTTTTTCCATTTTCCGGCAAAACGGTGCATAATTTTTAGCCACATGTGTAGATTTTTTTAATCAGCAGGCCACCCTTAATCGAAATAATTCAAATTTTAAACTAAATATACACTTTTAATTTATACGAAATTTTCAGCAAATACAGACATCCAAGTGGAAATTTTTCTCACGAACCGTTAGATGTAGGAAAATTGTGAGTAAGGCAGAAGAACGAGCGGCCAATTTTATGTAGGGAATGTTCATTCGCTTGACCCTCGGACCAAAATTGACGCCAATATAGCCGATTAACGAAATTTGATAAAAATCCAATAATCTACAGTTTTTTCGATTTTCCGGCCAAACGGTGCATAATTTCTGGCAACGTGTTTAGATTTTTTTAATCAGCAGGCCACCCTTAATCGAAATAATTAAAATTTAAAAAAAAATATACACTTTTAATTTTCACGAAATTTTCAGCAAATACAGACATTCAAGTGGACATTTTTCTCACGAACCGGTAGATGTAGGAAAATTCTGAGTAAGGCAGAAGAACGAGCGGCCAATTTAATGTAGGAAATGTTCATTCGCTTGACTCTCAGACCAAAATTGACGTCAATATAGCCGATTAACGAAATTTGATAAAAATCCAATAATCTACAGTTTTTTCGATTTTCCGGCCAAACGGTGCATAATTTCTGGGAACGTGTTTAGATTTTTTTAATCAGCAGGCCACCTTTAATCGAAATAATTAAAATTTAAAAAAAAAATATACACTTTTAATTTTCACGAAATTTTCAGCAAATACAGACATCCAAGTGGAAATTTTTCTCACGAACCGTTAGATGTAGGAAAATTCTGAGTATCGCAGAAGAACTAGCAGCCAATTTTATGTAGGAACTGTGTATTCGCTTGACTCTCGGACCAAAATTGACGCCAATATAGCCGATTAACCAAATTCGATAAAAATCCAAAGGTACCCCCTTGGAACATTTTTTTCAAATTTTCCAAAAAAAAAATTTTGTTTATTGTTTCGGTACATGCACTTGGTCCAGCTTATTGCAAGCATGTGATTTTTTCTATTCGCTTAACCCCAGTTTGCCGGAAAAGAGGTAAAATCGAATTAAAAAATCTACAGTTTTTTCAATTTTCCGGCAAAACAGTGCATAATTTCTGGCAACGTGTTTAGATTTTTTTAATCAGCAGGCCACCCTTAATTGAAATAATTAAAATTTAAAAAAAATATACACTTTTAATTTTCACGAAATTTTCAGCAAATACAGACATCCAAGTGGAAATTTTTCTCACGAACCGTTAGATGTAGGAAAATTCTGAGTATCGCAGAAGAACTAGCAGTCAATTTTATGTAGGAACTGTGTATTCGCTTGACTCTCGGACCAAAATTGACGCCAATATAGCCGATTAACCAAATTCGATAAAAATCCAAAGGTACCCCCTTGGAACATTTTTTTCAAATTTTCCAAAAAAAAAAATTTTGTTTATTGTTTCGGTACATGCACTTGGTCCAGCTTATTGCAAGCATGTGATTTTTTCTGTTCGCTTAACCCCAGTTTGCCGGAAAAGAGAAAAATCGAATTAAAAAATCTACAGTTTTTTCCATTTTCCGGCAAAACGGTGCATAATTTTTAGCCACATGTGTAGATTTTTTTAATTAGCAGGCCACCCTTAATCGAAATAATTCAAATTTTAAACGAAATATACACTTTTAATTTTCACGAAATTTTCAACAAATACAGACATCCAAGTGGAAATTTTTCTTACGAACCGTTAGATGTAGGAAAATTCCGAGTATGGCACAAGAACGAGCGGCCAATTTAATGTAGGAAATGTTCATTCGCTTGACTCTCAGACCAAAATTGACGTCAATATAGCCGATTAACGAAATTTGATAAAAATCCAATAATCTACAGTTTTTTCGATTTTCCGGGCAAACGGTGCATAATTTCTGGCAACGTTTTTAGATTTTTTTAATCAGCAGGCCATCTTTAATCGAAATAATTAAAATTTAAAAAAAAATATACACTTTTAATTTTCACGAAATTTTCAGCAAATACAGACATCCAAGTGGAAATTTTTCTCACGAACCGTTAGATGTAGGAAAATTCTGAGTATGGCAGAAGAACTAGCAGCCAATTTTATGTAAGAACTGTGTATTCGCTTGACTCTCGGACCAAAATTGACGCCAATATAGCCGATTAACCAAATTCGATAAAAATCCAAGGGTACCCCTTGGAACATTTTTTCCAAATTTTCCAAAAAAAAAGTTTTGTTTATTGTTTCGGTACATGCACTTGGTCCAGCTTATTGCAAGCATGTGATTTTTTTTGTTCGCTTAACCCCAGTTTGCCGGAAAAGGAGAAAAATCGAATTAAAATATCTACAGTTTTTTCCATTTTCCGGCAAAATGGTGCATAATTTTTAGCCACATGTGTAGATTTTTTTAATCAGCAGGCCACCCTTAATCGAAATAATTCAAATTTTAAACGAAATATACCCTTTTAATTTTCACGAAATTTTCAGCAAAAACAGACATCCAAGTGGAAATTTTTCTCACGAACCGTTAGATGTAGGAAAATTCTGAGTATGGCAGAAAAACGAGCAGCCAATTTTATGTAGGAACTGTGTATTCGCTTGACTCTCGGACCAAAATTGACGCCAATATAGCTGATTATCCAAATTCGATAAAAATACAAGGGTACCCCCTTGGAACATTTTTTCCAAATTTTCCAAAAAAAAAATTTTGTTTATTGTTTCGGTACATGCACTTGGTCCAGCTTATTGCAAGCATGTGATTTTTTCTATTCGCTTAACCCCAGTTTGCCGGAAAAGAGGTAAAATCGAATTAAAAAATCTACAGTTTTTTCAATTTTCCGGCAAAACGGTGCATAATTTCTGGCAACGTGTTTAGATTTTTTTAATCAGCAGGCCACCCTTAATCGAAATAATTAAAATTTAAAAAAAAATATACACTTTTAATTTTCACGAAATTTTCAGCAAATACAGACATTCAAGTGGACATTTTTCTCACGAACCGGTAGATGTAGGAAAATTCTGAGTAAGGCAGAAGAACGAGCGGCCAATTTAATGTAGGAAATGTTCATTCGCTTGACTCTCAGACCAAAATTGACGTCAATATAGCCGATTAACGAAATTTGATAAAAATCCAATAATCTACAGTTTTTTCGATTTTCCGGCCAAACGGTGCATAATTTCTGGGAACGTGTTTAGATTTTTTTAATCAGCAGGCCACCTTTAATCGAAATAATTAAAATTTAAAAAAAAAATATACACTTTTAATTTTCACGAAATTTTCAGCAAATACAGACATCCAAGTGGAAATTTTTCTCACGAACCGTTAGATGTAGGAAAATTCTGAGTATCGCAGAAGAACTAGCAGCCAATTTTATGTAGGAACTGTGTATTCGCTTGACTCTCGGACCAAAATTGACGCCAATATAGCCGATTAACCAAATTCGATAAAAATCCAAAGGTACCCCCTTGGAACATTTTTTTCAAATTTTCCAAAAAAAAAATTTTGTTTATTGTTTCGGTACATGCACTTGGTCCAGCTTATTGCAAGCATGTGATTTTTTCTATTCGCTTAACCCCAGTTTGCCGGAAAAGAGGTAAAATCGAATTAAAAAATCTACAGTTTTTTCAATTTTCCGGCAAAACAGTGCATAATTTCTGGCAACGTGTTTAGATTTTTTTAATCAGCAGGCCACCCTTAATCGAAATAATTAAAATTTAAAAAAAATATACACTTTTAATTTTCACGAAATTTTCAGCAAATACAGACATCCAAGTGGAAATTTTTCTCACGAACCGTTAGATGTAGGAAAATTCTGAGTATCGCAGAAGAACTAGCAGTCAATTTTATGTAGGAACTGTGTATTCGCTTGACTCTCGGACCAAAATTGACGCCAATATAGCCGATTAACCAAATTCGATAAAAATCCAAAGGTACCCCCTTGGAACATTTTTTTCAAATTTTCCAAAAAAAAAAATTTTGTTTATTGTTTCGGTACATGCACTTGGTCCAGCTTATTGCAAGCATGTGATTTTTTCTGTTCGCTTAACCCCAGTTTGCCGGAAAAGAGAAAAATCGAATTAAAAAATCTACAGTTTTTTCCATTTTCCGGCAAAACGGTGCATAATTTTTAGCCACATGTGTAGATTTTTTTAATTAGCAGGCCACCCTTAATCGAAATAATTCAAATTTAAACGAAATATACACTTTTAATTTTCACGAAATTTTCAACAAATACAGACATCCAAGTGGAAATTTTTCTTACGAACCGTTAGATGTAGGAAAATTCCGAGTATGGCACAAGAACGAGCGGCCAATTTAATGTAGGAAATGTTCATTCGCTTGACTCTCAGACCAAAATTGACGTCAATATAGCCGATTAACGAAATTTGATAAAAATCCAATAATCTACAGTTTTTTCGATTTTCCGGGCAAACGGTGCATAATTTCTGGCAACGTTTTTAGATTTTTTTAATCAGCAGGCCATCTTTAATCGAAATAATTAAAATTTAAAAAAAAATATACACTTTTAATTTTCACGAAATTTTCAGCAAATACAGACATCCAAGTGGAAATTTTTCTCACGAACCGTTAGATGTAGGAAAATTCTGAGTATGGCAGAAGAACTAGCAGCCAATTTTATGTAAGAACTGTGTATTCGCTTGACTCTCGGACCAAAATTGACGCCAATATAGCCGATTAACCAAATTCGATAAAAATCCAAGGGTACCCCTTGGAACATTTTTTCCAAATTTTCCAAAAAAAAAAGTTTTGTTTATTGTTTCGGTACATGCACTTGGTCCAGCTTATTGCAAGCATGTGATTTTTTTTGTTCGCTTAACCCCAGTTTGCCGGAAAAGGAGAAAAATCGAATTAAAATATCTACAGTTTTTTCCATTTTCCGGCAAAATGGTGCATAATTTTTAGCCACATGTGTAGATTTTTTTAATCAGCAGGCCACCCTTAATCGAAATAATTCAAATTTTAAACGAAATATACCCTTTTAATTTTCACGAAATTTTCAGCAAAAACAGACATCCAAGTGGAAATTTTTCTCACGAACCGTTAGATGTAGGAAAATTCTGAGTATGGCAGAAAAACGAGCAGCCAATTTTATGTAGGAACTGTGTATTCGCTTGACTCTCGGACCAAAATTGACGCCAATATAGCTGATTATCCAAATTCGATAAAAATACAAGGGTACCCCCTTGGAACATTTTTTCCAAATTTTCCAAAAAAAAAATTTTGTTTATTGTTTCGGTACATGCACTTGGTCCAGCTTATTGCAAGCATGTGATTTTTTCTATTCGCTTAACCCCAGTTTGCCGGAAAAGAGGTAAAATCGAATTAAAAAATCTACAGTTTTTTCAATTTTCCGGCAAAACGGTGCATAATTTCTGGCAACGTGTTTAGATTTTTTTAATCAGCAGGCCACCCTTAATCGAAATAATTAAAATTTAAAAAAATATACACTTTTAATTTTCACGAAATTTTCAGCAAATACAGACATCCAAGTGGAAATTTTTCTCACGAACCGTTAGATGTAGGAAAATTCTGAGTATCGCAGAAAGAACTAGCAGCCAATTTTATGTAGGAACTGTGTATTCGCTTGACTCTCGGACCAAAATTGACGCCAATATAGCCCATTAACCAAATTCGATAAAAATCCAAAGGTACCCCCTTGGAACATTTTTTTAAAATTTTCCAAAAAAAAAATTTTGTTTATTGTTTCGGTACATGCACTTGGTCCAGCTTATTGCAAGCATGTGATTTTTTCTGTTCGCTTAACCCCAGTTTGCCGGAAAAGAGAAAAATCGAATTAAAAAATCTACAGTTTTTTCCATTTTCCGGCAAAACGGTGCATAATTTTTAGCCACATGTGTAGATTTTTTTAATCAGCAGGCCACCCTTAATCGAAATAATTCAAATTTTAAACGAAATATACCCTTTTAATTTTCACGAAATTTTCAGCAAATACAGACATCCAAGTGGAAATTTTTCTCACGAACCGTTAGATGTAGGAAAATTCTGAGTATAGCAGAGGAACAAGCAGCCAATTTTATGTAAGAACTGTGTATTCGCTTGACTCTCGGACCAAAATTGACGCCAATATAGCCGATTAACCAAATTCGATAAAAATCCAAGGGTACCCCTTGGAACATTTTTTCCAAATTTTCCAAAAAAAAAAGTTTTGTTTATTGTTTCGGTACATGCACTTGGTCCAGCTTATTGCAAGCATGTGATTTTTTCTGTTCGCTTAACCCCAGTT
>NC_092813.1:25682833-25815333 GCF_040954645.1 Diabrotica undecimpunctata | reverse complement strand
GAATGTGACTTTATTATCATTCAAGTTTTCGTTGAGGGTTGAGTTTATATTCTACTTTTGAATCCATTTTATAGTTGTTTTTCTTCCTTGGTTTCTTAGAGTTCTGCCATCTTCGTTTCAAATTTTTCCTCTCCAATCCTTCTTCTGTAATTCCATTCCAAGTTTTATTATTATACTGCATAATTATATCATTATAATCTTTCATAATTCATCATAATTCATATTATATTATATATCATATTCATAATCATAATATCCGCAATAATTCATATTTCATCATTTTTCATAAATAGCAGCATTATTATTATTATTATTCCATCTTCTGTATTCCATTCATGTCCTTTACTTAATATAAAAAAATATTAATTGTTTCATTTTATAAATATAACTTAAAATTAATAATGTCTTCTTATTTCTTCACTTATTGTTCATATTTGTAAATGTCTTTTATGTTAAAAACTCCTCTAAGATACCCACTCTCAGGATATTTCAATAAATAACTATTTTCTCCATCTTCTGTTTCAACTTCATAAGGTCCCTCCAATGGTGGTAAAAGTTTGTTACAAATGTTATCTCTATAATTGCTTACCCTATGTGCTCCAATTAATACTATTTCTCCTTTTTGAAATTTTCGGTTTGTTCTCATCTTCCTTTTGTTTTGTCTTTTCAAATATTTCTCTCCATTCTTGATGATTCTTAGTTTTACATCTTGACAAATTTGGTCATATTCAGGTTCTATTGAATTGCATACTATATTCGGTTGTATCAAAGAATACTTTTCTCATTATTCCCTTCTTTGCTTCATATAGTTTTTTGTTGTTTGCACCCACTAGATTAACCTTTGGAATTGAATAAAAATATTTTTGAAAATTTAATTCATTAATAACTTTATTGTCAATTAGTGAAACTTCAGAACCCGTGTCTATTAAAATTTTAACTTGTTTTTGAAAGAATTTACCCTGAATTAAAATTAACCCTTGCAAATTTTGATTTTTCTTTTCTTCCCCAAATTTTATGAACTCCCTTGGATGCTCATAGTGACATACGGCCGCATTTAGCAGGTGCTTTATTGAAAATTTGGTGATTGCGAATCTGTTGTGTATTGTGTGTCAAAGGGTTGTGATGGTGATGATGTGTTGAGTGTTTCAATTGGTGACTCTTGTTGATTGACGTCGGTGTATGATTGATGGTGACTTAGAAAATTCACTTGTCTTTTTTTTTTTATTTCTATTTATATCTTCTAGACTTCTAGTGTTATGGTTTCGATTGTTTGTGTAGTTTTGATTTGACTGTTGTTGTGAATTGTTTGTCTGATTCTGTTGAATGGCACTGTTTGAAAATGCATGATTCATATTGCCATTGGAGTTAAAGTTTCTGTTGTTATTATTGTAATTATTTCTGTTAAAATTTCCGTTGTTTTGATTATTGTAATTACCGTTTTGATACCGTCCATTATTTCCATAGTTATTGTTGTTAGTTTGATTGTTACGATTATAGTTTTGGCGATTAAAGTTCTGATTATTTTGGTTGCGGTAGTTATTATTATTATTCCTAAAGTTCGAGTTATTATAGTTGTTGTTACCATTATTTTGTCTATAGTTATTGTTAAAATTACGATGATTATTGAAATTATTGCCGTTCTGATTATTGTTTCTGCTGTAGTTATTGCTCCCATTGAAGTTGTTATTATTATTATTATTTGCTTGGTCATTGTTTTGATACATGGGGTTTCGTTGCTCATGCATCATCAAAAATTGGCACAGTTTGTCTATTTCTTTAAAGTTGTATAACATCATGATATCTTCCAATGTCCGATCAAAGTGTTGCACGATACAACCCACAATGTATTCTTCGTTAAAACCACAGTCTAAGTATTGAGCTGTGCTGTAAATTTGCATGGCGTACCGGTGGTATGACATGCTACGATTTGGGTTGTATTTGCCACTTAACAGCTCGTTTTTGATTGAACGCTGTTGTGCTTGACCCCAGAAATATTCACTGAATTTGGTCGCAAAGTCTTCCAGATCCACCAACTCATTTTCTTTGTTCGAAAACCATAGTAACGCCTCATCCGTCATCTGGTTTCTGATGAATTCTTTAAAGTCTTCGAAATTTCTGTAAGATGCATATCTGTGCCTAAGGAATTTCATGAAAGGTACTGGATGCTGCTGTTTTATTCTTCCACTAAAATAGATTTTACAATCTCTTTCGACCGTTTGTACAACCGGCCTTGCATCCAATTCCTTCTGTGTCACTTCTTTAAGAGACTCTTGTACTCTCCCAATTTCTTTCTCCATTATCTCTTTGGTCTTATTCATATTTTCATCTATTTCATCTTCTTTTTTCTTCCACTGTTCATTAATGTCTCGTCGAAATATCTCTTCCTTCTGCTCAATATGATGCTCCAGCTGTACTGCCAACACTCCCATTTGTTCGTCAATATCTTCGAACTTTTTTTTGTTATTTTGTTGTTCTAGCTTCAAATTTTGTTCCATTAATTCAATCTTTTTATTTTGAGTTTCATTATTCTTTTCCAGCTGTGCCGATAACACTTCCATTTGTTCTTTGCACTGCTCTTCCATCTTGGCCATTTCTAGGGTTAACTCTTCTTTTACTTCTTCTATCTTCTTTCCCAACTTATCCTCAACCTGTTGTGCCATCTGTTGTATTTTGTCATCAAAATTTTGTGTTATTTCCCGTTTTATTTCTTTTTTTGTATCTTCAAGTTCTTTTGTCATATGTTGTTTATTTTCTTCTGCTTTCTGGTTTATATTTTGCTCAGTTTTTTTTATTTCCTGTAACAAAATTGCCATCATCTTGTGAAAGTCCAATTCATCCTTCTTTACGGGCTGAGCTTGGTCTCCACTTGCCATTTGCCTTTCCATTTGTGCTTCTTCTGGCTGTCTTTTCTCCTCCATTGTCTCCTGTACTTCTTCAGTCTCTTTAATTTGTTCTTCGGTTCTGTCTGTCACTTCCTGTTCTTCTTCTACGTTCTTATGTGATCTAGTCTTTCTTTTGTCCATGTTTATTTTTATTTAATTTCAATTCACTCAATAAACTTATTATCTACACAAATTATACTCTTAACACCCTGTATATTATGTTATTAAATGTTTAAGGTACACCACTGGTTAATACTTTGTTATAATGCACTACCTGTCACCGTCCAAATACACAGCCCCACGTTGGGCGCCAAATTGTTATGATATGTGAATTCAATGCAAGAAAACTACAAGTTGCTCTTATTTACCGGCTAGCTTTATGAAGATAAAAATAATTTTTTTTAAGTTGATTAATTTGTAATATTGTTAAATTTAGAAATGCTTTTAATAAAAATTATTGAACGCCTGAAAATAAAAAAAAAATTGACAAACATTTATTCTACTCACCTTGTATTCTCTAAATCTGTATTTTGAATTTAAATTTTTTTTTACTTATTTGTCTTAGAACATGCAGACTCTTAACTCAAGCGAGTTCTGTGACCTGTACTGCTTGATAAAGCTATATAAAATTATATAAAGCAAAAATCACCACACAAGAAGTTTTATTTTTAATGTACTGTGCAATTATTCACAAGTGATCAATTAAATATTACACAACGATATCTTGTATAATATATAAAAAAATTATTTAAGATTCTTCCAATAAATAAGCCAATACTTAACCGTTTAGTACTAATATGAATGGATTTAGATTTATGACGTAATACAATATTGAAGTAAGTATATGAAATTAGTGTTTTGTGAAGTTGCAACAAGAAATACTTGATCTAAGATCTAATACGCGTTTGCCTGTCAAAGTATTTATAACCTCACTTACTATCTTTTTAGAGCGAAAACAAAGGTTTATAATCCTTCAATTTTTTTAGTTTAACTGTTTTGTTTAATGATTTTAGTAAGCAAAAGAAACGGTGAATTATATTTGGTTAATATTACAAAAGCGATAATAAAATTTTTGTGAACTTGACTTCAAATTATTTTGTTTTTTAACACAAAGATGATTTAGAATGATATAGGCTGTTTAAAAAAAAAGGTAAGATTATTTCTAAAGAAATTTCAAAACTTGCGTTTAACTTTATTAAAGTTCACTTTCGTCTTTCAGATAATCCCTTCTCTAAAAATTTTATGGAAATCTTCAATAACAAAGATTGCATCTTTCAGTGACGTCTTCTAATGGATTAGGGCCGCAAAACTATCAGAATTATCTCTCCAATGGTTGAGAAATATTTATAAGTACCCAAAATGAATTTTAAATGATCTTCAGTCAAAAATAAACACCAAACGGTCTCTTTATTCAGCGAGAATTCAAATGAGTGGAAAAACTCACCTTTCTGGTAGCTGTGGTCCTCTTTATGATGACTGCTAACAATTCCCTTATCGGAAAATATACTGTTAATCTGCAGGCTTTGCTAAAATTTAATCAGAAACGATGGTTTCTTATCGGCAAGGTAATTTGAATATACTTTGTTATAATTCAGGACTTTTTTAAGGTTTTTTAAAATACTTTTGAAAAATTGTGACTGCTGAAAAATAATCAAAAATTTTCTGCCCCTTCGTAACTATTGATTTTCTATCTTTTATTTTTCATTGCTTACCAGATCTCCAAGCATTTTGACAATGTTTTTTAAGATCTGACAGGATTTTTGTATATTTTTGACATTTATGATTAAAATAAAAAATATTTTAAATTTTCATAAATTGTTAAATCTTGAGAACTATATTGACTTTCGAAATGAATTGAAACAAATACTAGAGAATTTAAGCATTCTTTTGACATATAATTTCTACAACAAATGATAATTTAAATATTAAAATTTTTACTAACAAATTTGACATACACCAATTTTAACATGAATTAGTTGCTTTTATTTTGCTTTTATTTAATTTTAAAGCTATCTGAAAGCATTTTTGATATTGAATCACTGAGAATTGTCTTCAGATTACCTGTCCATTAAAGATTATATCATTCTGAACTCTTATTTATGAGATATATCCTATTTCACCTCCTAACACGTTTTATTTTCTGAGCTCTATCCATGTTAACTGTATGTTTACTAACAAATTGAAACTTCTTACTTTGTGAATAAATGACTTAAATATTTTATCTGTTTTAGGACTGTTGAAGATTCTATTGACTTGTATATATTAGAATTTGGATTATAATAAAAATTGTAATTAATTAATAAATACAAATTTATGGTTTTTATTTCCACTCGATCCGAAGTGGTTTGATATTTGCTTTTTGTATCTTTATGTTGTGGCTATATTGGCTTATTCTGTAAGTATCTCTTACATAAATAATATAATATATATATAACGAACAATAACTTAAGTTTAAATCATAATCAATTTCATGATCAACAATTGTTTTTGGTTTAATTTTTTTTTATATATTTTTTTTTTATTGAAAAGTGTTTATCAACCAACTATAACTCAGTGGCTATAATAACTCACGTATTAAAAGAATCTTATTTCTATTATGCTAAATTTGTTTATAATAAACCAACTGGTTTTAATTATAATAATAATAAAATTATTTTGAAAACATTAATTAAATCTGGTGATACAATATAGTCCTTATTGGTTTGTTACATGTCTGTGAATTCTGCTTATTTTTGCTTTTAGTTTCTTTCTTATTGTTGAATCTAGTTTCAACTATTAAATTAACAACAATAATACAATTGTTTGAGTTAAATATATATGTGGTATATTCAATATTGTCATTTTGTTTTATGTTCATACTATTCAAAAAAAAAAACTGTTTAGGAGCTTTAATTTCATAACAATATATATATATATATATATATATATATATATATATATATATATATATATATATTGTTATGATGTGTTTTTTGTTTGAATGATGAGCAAGGAGTATTTTTAATAATATAGGGTTTTTATCGCGGTTCTCAAAGAATTAGCTTGTAAGTACTTTTTAAAATTATCTTTATTATAACTATTATGAAACACACATATATATCTAACCTAGCCAATGTAAATTTAAAATAAACTATCTTTAAATTGATGTTCTTATAAAACTAATTAAATTCTATAGACAATGTTAAATTTAAACAAACTATCTTCAAAATTGAAATTGTTATGATATTAACTAAATTATATTAACAAAATTTTGTACCTTTCTTTCACTGAATGCCTAAATGAACTGTTTTCCACTATATATATTCTAATCACCACTGAAAGTCTTCGTACTTCGGTTATCCTTGTTTTTGTGAAATTTCTTTTTCCAATTATCAGCTTCTACTAATTTAAGATATATTTTTCTTCACCAGCATTTATATACCACCAATCAAACCAGCAAACAGCATTTATATTTATTCTTCTTTTCAATATACCAATATCCAATTATTATAAGTTGATTTATATTAATCTCCAACCATAATATAATTTAATTTCTTCCAATATACTTTTATAATCTCCAATAATTATTTGTGTATAATTATAAATGTGCATTAATTATATGCATAATTTTTAATCTTCATTTAACTCACTATGTTAAACAATTCGACTATTTGTACCTGATTCACTGACTCCAACTAACTTTCATATTTCTTACTAAACTTTTCTGACTGACTTCTTGAAAATTCTGAACAATTTACTTCAATATTCACTAACTAATTGTATCTTTCTACTAACTTTCATAATAAACTGGCCTGACTTCTGACTAAAAACTTAAAAACTGCCCTCTTGAATCCAAATCACGGGTATTTATATGTTTTTGGATTTCTAGAACCATCTCGTAAGATATCATGTTCTATTCAGTTCTATTTAATACATGTCTGAATTTTCTGGAACAAACCATTTCGCAAACATGGCCATCTCCGGAGATCCAGAGAATTCCATTCTTTTCTATTAATAATTTTGTTGACATTTAGGCTTTTCAGATCAGAATAAACATTCAAATTAGTAACTAACACTCTAATTTAATAAAATACACATTTCAAACAATATAACCCCACTTATATTCGTAATTATGATTCTTAATTTGACACTTGGAGTATGTATAGTTGGTTGCCTAGGCACATGGCTCACTTATATATATTTACAATATTAAAATACAACTTTTTACAATTATTATATGCTAATTTATTAAAAATGCCCTCACATAAATATATTTTTATTAAATTCTCTAGCATTTAACTTCTTAAAATAACCAAATACTTGTTATATCTAAAATTATCTAGTATATAACTTACAAATTAATTTTTTATAAACCCCAATCGTCACAATACCCCAAAAATAATATTTAAAATAAATAATTTACTTATTATTTTTTTAAATATTAATTTTCTCATACCTTATTAAATTTAATAAATTACTAATTCAAATTTTTTTTTTTATTATTTAAAATGTGTTAAATACATCCCTGTTCGCTGTCTATGTCAAAACAGAGAACAACGGAGCACAGTTTGGCTATTCTATGGTCAAACTGTCATGTCAAATGGAGCAATGGATGCGATATCAGAGAATAAAATATAACCTTAATTAAAAATATAATCGATATGGTGTTCTGTTTATTTATAGACAAAATCTAGGAATTATTTCCATTCAAAATAACTTCATCAATATAAATTGGTAAGTTTTTCCACTTTATTATATTAGAAAGACATTTTTATAGCAATTATAGTATCTAACCCCAAATTATGATTTTTAGGGTACCAAACAATTTCCATATGTACAAAATTCAACAAGTATGATGTCACATTTATTCACAACAAAGAAATCTACCATCTATCTATGAAATGGATCTATCAGTAAGTTATTAGTGTTATTATATTTGTGTTAAAGGTATAGAAAACATTATTCAATCTCTTCATGATATTGAAAAATGTCGTTGATATGAAACATGCCTCTTAGTCTGTTCTCTGCATCTATTAACACATAACTATTTAGTCCATTCTGATTTTCAATTATGTATGGACCTTCAAACATTGGTTGTAATTTTTTACAACGATTTTCTTTAACATTACTTTTTCTAAGTGAACGAATTAACACTAGGTCTCCTTTTTGAAATGTGATTGGTTTTTTTATATTTCGATTTTGTCTTCTGATATATTTTTCAGCTTTCCTCCTAATTCGGTTATTCACTTTCTGCATTACTTGTTCTAACATATCCTGATTATATTCACTAATCCACTTTCTGTTTCCTATATGGTCAAACATTAAATATTCTGGTACTTCTTCTGTATTCAAATTATGTGTATTATTTAAAAAATACTCTACTTGTGGTATATGTTGCTGCCAAGTTTCGTGTTGATTTTGGCACAGTATCCTTAAATATTTTATAACTTCTTTAATATATCTTTCTGCAGGATTTGCCTGAGGATGTCTGATACTTGTAAAATGAATGTTGATTCCCTTTTTCTCACAAAATGTCCGAAATTTTTGGTTGTTAAAATATGTAGCATTATCTATTATGCAATTTCTAAATGGTCCTATTTCTTCGAAAAATTGATTGATATATAATTTTAATGTTTTAACATTTGTTCTGGAGCAGGGATATAGTTTAATAAATTTTGTATATAAATCAACTATCACTAGTATATGCTTTTTTCCTGTTGGACTGAGAACTAAATTTGAAATAAAATCCATGGAAACTGTATTTAGTTTTTCATATACAACATTAGATTTATATGTGTTCTGGTTTTTGAAATTCTTTTCTTTGTTTAGTTGACATATTGGGCATTGGGTAGTAATTTCCTTTGCTATACTTATGTCATTCTTTGCAAAATAATTGTCCCTAAATAGCATCCATAGCTTTCTTGAACCAATATGCATATAATTGTTATGTAAATTTTTCAATATTTTCTTTGCTAAAGTTCTAGTTATTACATATACTTCTATGCCATTTATTATTTTATAATATACTCCATCTTTCCTAAGGACTTTTTGTTTTTCACTCAAATTGATCTGATCTCTTATAATTTCTTCTTTAGAATATAATCCAGTACTTTCTACTAATTGATTTAATCCAATTTTTATTGTTCGCTGCCCTTTTTGTGATGTATTTTCTAACCTTGATAAAGCATCTGCCACTATATTGGATTTTCCAGAAATGTATTTGATTTCAAAGCAGTATTCACTAAGTATTAGACTCCACCGATGTATTCTACTGTTTCCATATTTGTTATTTAATATAGATGTTAAAGCTTGGTGATCTGTTTCTATTGTAAATTCATTACCCAACAAATAAAATCTTAATTTTGTGACACAGTGTATTATACTTGCTAGTTCTAATTCTGAAACTGAGTAACCCTTTTCATGTGGCTTTGTGATTCTTGAAATGAATTGTATTGGGTATTCGACCCCATCATGTATTTGTAATAATACCCCTGATAATCTCTCTATTGATGCATCTGTTCTTAATATGAATGGCTGTGTGTAGTCAGGATAGTATATTTTCAAATTTGACAGAAAAATGTTTTTAATCTCTTGGAATGCTAGTTCTCTTCTCTGATCCCATCTCCATTTTACCCCTTTTCTCAGTAGTTCAAGTAATGGAATTTCTTTTATACTTAGATCTGGTATCATCCTTTTATAATAATTAATTATTCCAATAAATCCTCTTAAAGTTCTTAAATTGTGTGGTGTTTTATATTCCTGAATGACTTGTGTCCGTTCTGGATCCATTTCGATTCCCTTAGTGTTAAGTTTATAACCTAGATATATGACTTCTTTTTGAAAAAATGTACATTTTTCTTGATTTATTTTTAGTCCAACTTTGTCTAATCTATTTATTATAATTTTTAGGTGTTTCTCATGATCTTCAGCCGTTTTAGAAAAAATTAATATATCATCAATGTAGTGAATTACAAAATGTTCATATTGATCCAAAATATCATGAAGACATCTACATAGAGCACTGCAAGATGATTGAAGTCCAAATGGTACTACTTTGAATTGATATACTACTCCATCTATCTGAAATCCTGTATACTGTCTACTTTTTCTTTCTAGAGGTATTAACCAGAAACTATGCTGTAAATCGATTTTAGTGAAAAATGACATTCCTGTAATTCTTCCTAATATTCCATCTATACTCATTGGTGCTTCAAATTGCTTTTCAGTAATCTTGTTAATATTCCTTGCATCCAAACATAACCTGATTTCACCTGATCTTTTTCGTACTACTACTATGGGGTTAATAAAACGTGTGTCTTCCTTCTCAATGATTCCATCTTCTAACATATTATTAATTGTTTTGTTTACTTCTTCTCTGTATTTATATGGTATTGGGTATGATTTTGTTTTAAAATCTTTTTCTTCTTTAACTTTTATACTATGGATATAATTTTGTGCAATTCTATTTTCTTTATTGACAAGTCCCTTGTGTTGCTGCAATATGGAAATGACTATTGATTTATATTCTTCAGGGCAATTTAAAACTTTTATCATATCTTCTTCTTTACAAATAAAATTATTCTTCATTATGTACTCATTATTCCTTGCTTCCAATTTTACGCACTCCGCCTCGTAGGCATCCATCTGCTTAAAATTTCCATTCCTTAAATATTCACTACAATAATTATTCTTTACATTGTTCTGGGACATTTCCCTATCATCAAAATACATTTCTTCTTCATAAACATCATTATTTTCTTTTAATAATATCCTATCAACTCTTATTCCTTCTTCTACCTCATCTTTCTGCATAAATTTAATTATTTGCCCTTCCAAAGTTACCATTTTTTCTTCAAAATCTATCTTTACTTTCTTCCTTTCCAATTCATCATTTCCCATTAATATATCAACACATAAATCCTTGACAATAAATCCTTGCATATTAATTTCTTTATTAAGAATATTAATTTTAAAATTGGCTAGTTTATCAATTTCACCCAACTTCTTATTATTTGCACCAATAATTTTAATTTTTGGAATCTTTATTATATCTGATAGTTTTAATGTATTAAAAATAAAATTCTCCGAGACTAATGTACTTTCTGAACCAGTATCTATCATAATTTTAATCATTTTATTTTTGGCCAAAGCATTTATATAAATTAAATTAATAGATTCAATAATTTTCTCTTCATCTAAAGAAATAAATTCAGAAGGTTTTTCATAATAGCAATGGCCTAACTTGTAATTCAGAAAGTTTACTGCACAAAATTTTGATTATTAGAATTGTCAGATTGTATCTGACCACTTGGATCTGATGTCCTATGTCTTTCCCTACTATGACTTCTACTCACATTTTCCTGCCTTGTACTATTTTGTTCCCTGTCTTCACAGCTTCTATTCCTTCGAACACAATTTACCTGTCTGTTATAGTTAGGTCGCTCTGTATTTCTTCTATTATTAAAATCTTGTCTATTATTATTAGTACTGTCATTAAAATGTTGTCTATTATAATTAGTATTATTATTAAAATTTTGTCTATTATAACTAGTATTATTATTAAAGTTCTGTCTATTTGGATTACTGTTATTATTATTAAAATTTTGTAAATTATTACCATACCTAGTATTAATGTTATATGATTGTCTATATTGTTGAATATCATTTTTATTATATTGAAAGTTATTATTGTTTTTTCTGTTGTTATTATTACTTGTCATATTGCCTCTTTGTATTCTTTGAATAAAATTAATAAAACTATCTATTGTTTGAATATTTTGTACAGTTACGGTTTGCACAACATCAGCATCAAAATGTCTAGATACATTTAAGACTGTTTCATCCTCTCTAAGTGGTGGTTCTAAATATTTTGCAACTGTTATCAATTTCAATGCATAATCTACCATATTTGATTTTAAATTTTGATTATCCTTTCCAAAATATAGAATTTCTCTAAACTTTGCTTGCTCTAATTCACCCCAATAATAATTTAAAAATTTATTTTCAAATGTTTGAAAGTTATCTAAATCATTTTCAATACTAGCAAACCAAGTTGCTGCATTGTCATTTAATGTCACTCTAATATAATCTTTAATATCATTAATATTATTCACAAATCTTAATTTATGTTTTAAACTATTTATGTATACTCTAGGATGCAAATTTTTTATATTACCAGAGAATTTAATCCCAGTCTCATTTGTTAAATTTAAGTAAGGTCTCCCTATGTCTCTCATTTGTGAAATATCATCTATTCTCTGTTCCACATTTCTTATTTGATTACTATTTATTTGGATATTTTGTTGTATATCGTCTAATTTTTCTTCTGTGTTTCTCCTGTCTTCATTAATTTTTACTTCTAAGTTACATTTCTCCAACTCTATTTTCTGTTCTATATCTATTTTATTATCTTGAATAATCCTCTTTACTTCTGTCCTCTCATTGTCTATCCTTTTCTTATAGTCATTCCGTATACTTTTTATTTCATTTGCAACTTTTTTTTCTGCAGCTTCAAGTTTTTTATCCATTTGTTTTTCCATTTGTTTTACAATTTTATTATTATTATCTTCTATTTTCTTTTCTAATTTTCTATAATTCTCTTCCAATTTCTGTTCCATTTTTTTCATGTCTTCTTTGACTTCTTTTGAATTCTCTTCCAATTTTTTTATGTCTTCTTTGATTTCTTTTGAATTCTCTTCTATTGTCTTGTTCATCTGCATCATTAATGACATCAAAGCTGCCATATTGACATTTTCCTCTCTTTCTGGATTCATTTCTGCAGTATCTTGTGGAACTTGAACTAAACTCTCCTCTTGTATAGGTTGTGTTTCTACTTCCACATCTTCTTCATTCTTTTTGCTTCTTGTACCTTTCTTTCCTTGAGACATTTTGAGACTTTACTTGTTCAAATATAATTAAAAATAAATTCTATAATTTTTCCTTTCTACTTTTTTTTTTTATTTAACATCCAATGTTTATTGCAATCTGTCTCATTATAAACAATAAGCAATATGTATAATATATGTACAATAACATAGTGGGAAGCTGCCCAGTGGCGAGCACCCAGGTAAAAGATAACATAAATATAATCTATGATATATCAGCTAATTTGAACTTAACAAACAGAGTTTAATACAGGTAAACATCACTGACACACATATGAGAATTACAAGGCAAAAACACAAATTAAGGAAAGATTTAGAAAACACCTGAATAGAAACTTGTTATTTCACCGCACCATGACACTATGTTCTATTTTTCCTGGTTTACTAGAGGTCCAAAGGGTCTGGTCGTTTTAATCTTCTTACGTGTGAAATGTTGAGCAGATCCGTGGCCAGCGGATTTGGATGGCAGGGTAGTCTGTTCTTGTATACAGAGTTTACAGCAGATATTGCTTCGCAAACTGTTTGTAGCTGTAAATCGTGATGTAATCTGTGGTTCGTGATATACCAAGGGGCATTACAGATCTGGCGCAGTACTTTCGATTGGAAACGTTGAAGTTTTTGTATGTTGGTATTACTTGCTGTACCCCAGATTTGTGCTGCATATTGCCATACCGGTTTTAAAATACATTTATATATCAGAAGTTTGTTCTCCAGGCTAAGATTTGATTTTCGACTCATGTACCAATACATTTTCCTGTAGATTAAGCTGAGTTGAAGGCGTTTCTTCCAGATGTGGATGCCCCAATTAAGTTTGCTATCCAAATGGATTCCTAAGTATTTAACGACGTTATTAACTGGTAGTGGAGTGTTGTTTATAGAAACTGGTGGCGCGACACCTTTTTTTAAAGTAAACGTTATTTGTGTTGATTTTAAACTGTTAACTTGGACTCGCCACAGCTTAAGCCAGCTCTCTAGTTTAAGTAGGTGATTTTGTAATACCTGGGCTGCTTTAGTTGCTGTAGAATTTGAAGCCATGATAACTGTGTCATCGGCATATGTAGCGATTGTTGTATTGGTCGTCGTTGGGAGATCTGATGTGAATATTAAGTAGAGGGTGGGTCCTAGTATGCTTCCTTGTGGAACTCCGGAACAAATTGGAAACAGGTTAGTGATTTCCCCACCTCTTTTGACTTGAAAGAATCGATCTGTCAGGTAGGATCTTAAAAGTGAACTTATGGGATGAGGAAATATAGATTTAATTTTGGAGATAAGACCTACATGCCAAACTTTGTCGAATGCTTGAGAGACATCTAGAAATGCAGCAGTACAGTAATTTTTTTGTTCAAGCGAATTTCTGATAGTCTTTACCACCCTATGAATTTGTTCGATAGTACCATGTTGTTTCCTAAACCCAAACTGATAATTCGGTAAAACATTACTGTCATATAAAATAAGCTCCAGTCTTCTCAGAAAAAGCCGTTCAAATACTTTAGATATAATAGGCAACAAGCTAATAGGACGGTATGAAGATACTTCCGTGTGATCCTTATTAGGTTTTGGAATCAGAACAATTTGAGCAACTTTCCATTGGAGTGGAAAATAACCTGTTTTTAATATTGAATTAAATATATAAGTAATTAAACTTACGCCTTCGTTGGGTAGATTTTTTAGTACTAAACTAGATATTAAGTCATATCCAGGTGACTTTTTAATTTCCAGATTATCAATTATTTCTTTGATTTCAGATTTCTTAACAGGTTTAATAGGTGGAGCCATTTGATATGGTGCATTTACGACTTCATGGATAGCTTGTTCTTCTTCAACTGAGACTTCCCTCTGATGCGGTTGAAATACCTCGCATAGATGATTTGCAAAAGTATATGCTTTATCTATGTCAGTTTTAGCCCAAGTGCCATTTTGTTTCCTGATTGGCATATTCATTTGTTCGTTGTGTTTAAGTTTTTTTGTTAGTTTCCACAGCGAATAGTTTGTATCATCTGCAGGTGAGAGGTTCTTTAAATATTTGTTGATTCCACTGTCTTTATGTTGGATAAGTTTTCTTTTGAGTAGTCTGCAAGCTCTATTCAGATTTGTTTTATCTTCTGGATGCCTAGTGAGCTGCCATATCTTTCGCAGTTTTCTTTTTTCCAATATGAGTGTATTTATGTGTGTAGGATAGGACTCGGAATTGTGTTTGTAATAAATTTCTGGGGTGGACGTCCAAGCAGCTTGCTGAATAACTGTAGTTAAGTGAGCAACTGCGTTTTCTATGTCACTATCACTTTTAAGAGGCAAGTTTAGATTGATGGATGTTTTTATTTCTTCTCTATATCTGTTCCAGTTTGTTCTTTTATTAGAGAGTGTTAAATGTTTAGAACAGTTATGAATTTGGCTTTGTAGATCTATGAAGAAAGGGGAATGATCTGATGAGAGGTCAAATGAAGGAGAAATTTGGAGGTAGGTATGTGATATTCCTTTTACTATAGCAAAATCAATAAGATCAGGAATTTTTTGTCTATCAGTAGGCCAATACGTAGGCTCTCCAGTAGAGAAAGGAATTAAATGATTCTCATTAATACTTTTTAATAATTCTCGTCCACGTGAGGTTACGATTCTGGAACTCCATTTATGATGTTTGGCATTATAATCTCCAGCAGAAATGAAACGGTGTCCTAGCATCTTAAAGTATTCAGTAAAATGATCAGCTTTAATTATTTTATTCGGTGGACAGTAAACAGCAGATAGAATAATCGAGCCTTGTGAATCTTCGACCGACACTGATGTGGCTTGGATGTTAACTTTACTAATTTTATTTGTTTCATGATGCTTAATGTTATTTCTTATAATAATTGCCGTACCTCCGTGGGCTTTACCTAATGGATGTTGAGTTACATAGGTTGAATATTTGGGAATATGGAAATGGCTCTTATCAGTCATGTGTGCTTCGGAAATAAACATAACATCTAGATTATGATAGTAAATAAATGCTTTAACTTCGTGGAAATGAGAGGTTAAACCATTGGCATTCCAACAGCACATCTTTAGTTTAGTGTTGAAGGTTAAGCTTAGATATCAGAGAAATTATGAGATCAAACATCTTATCCATTCTTTCCATTAACTTATGTACAAGTAGTTCTAGATTATTTTGTATATGTTGAGGAGTTGTTGTTTCTATTATATGAGAAGTCTCATCTATGGTAGATGTATTTCTATTATCTCTTCCTGCAACAATTTTCGCATAGCTTGTAGTTGGTTGAGTGTTTGAAGGAAATTCTGCACGAGGTGGTTGACTTGCGTTTTTATCTCTAAGTGTTGGAAATTTTTTTTTCTGTAGCTCTTTGTATATTGAGCATCCCTTATAGCTGGCAGGATGATTTTCTAGACAATTTACACATTGAACATCTTTTATATTTTTTGGTTTTGGGCATTGAGATGATAGGTGATCGCCCACACATTTTACACAGCGCGGACTCCTGTGGCAATAATTGTGGGTGTGGCCAAAATTTTGACATCTTTGACATTGGGGTAGTTCCCTTTTCGGATGCGGTGGCTCGACTGTGACAATAGAGTTTAGTAATTTTGTAATATTATATATATCTTTATTGTTACTTTGAATAGCCAGTTCTATATTAAATAGTGGCAGATCTTTCTTTGTGCCTCTTTGCTTAATGTTGGAGATGTTCAGTGCTGTATGTCCGTGCGCTAGCAACGCTTTTTTAATGTCATCCGGATCTGTTGAAGGATGTAAATTACGTATAACAACTCGGAATCCACGGTTTTGTTTCAGTTGGTATGTATGGTACTGAGTATTTTTTTCTGCTAAAGATTTTACAATTAATGAATAGTTTTTGGATGAGTCAGCTTGAACTTTAATTTGGTTGTTAGCAAGACATTTTAAAGTATATTTACCTGGAGTTATCTGCTGTAGTAATTCCTGTAGTGGTTTGATACACTCAACATTTTGGATAAATATAGGTGGTGGCTGTTCATCTTTTTTTTCTTCCAGCATTTCATCCTCTTCATTAGATTTATCATTTTCAAGTGCCTCGTATCTGTTAGATGTAAGAACAGTTTTACTTAGCCAATAATCTTTGAGTGTAGCTTGTTTGGTGTTTTTCAATTCAGGACTATCATCGTTGCGTTGACGTTTCTTGTGGTGGACTGATACCCATTCACTACCACTTTTTACCTCTTCTGCATCTGTGGGATTTTTTTGTGGTTTCTCTATTTGAAAGTTTGATAATTTTGTTTGTAGATCGATGTTGCGTATTTTAGATTTTTTCTGCTGTTCATCTAGAGAGTTGTAACTGTCTTTTCGATTTCTTCCAGGTGGAGGAGTGCGGGCTAGGCAGGATTTTCTAATGGCTGGATTTATGTCCTCAATGCATTGGTAGCTAGTTGGTTCTTGGTTATCTAGTTGGTGATCCATAGTTTTCCACTAATTACAACTAGGAATTGTTAAGACATTCCGGCATATTTTGTTAATATACCGGACTATTTTATTTGTATTTATGTTAATAAATGTAGTAATTAAACTTGTATTAGTTCTTTGTTGGATAATTATAATAACATTGAACACAATCATTTTTTCGGTTGTTTTTAACTTTCTTGATAACAAATGGCTTATACTAATTATAGGTACTAATTACAAAAAGATAAGATAATTATACACAAGTACTTCTTCGATGCTTGTTTCCAACACGAAGGTTCGAACGAGACCGGAACGAAAAAAAAAATTTTTTTTTTTTTTTTTTTTTTTTTTTTTTTTCAGTCTCGTTCGAACCTTCGTGTTGGAAACAAGCATCGAAGAAGTACTTGTGTATAATTATCTTATCTTTTTGTAATTAGTACCTATAATTAGTATAAGCCATTTGTTATCAAGAAAGTTAAAAACAACCGAAAAAGTGATTGTGTTCAATGTTATTATAATTATCCAACAAAGAACTAATACAAGTTTAATTACTACATTTATTAACATAAATACAAATAAAATAGTCCGGTATATTAACAAAATATGCCGGAATGTCTTAACAATTCCTAGTTGTAATTAGTGGAAAACTATGGATCACCAACTAGATAACCAAGAACCAACTAGCTACCAATGCATTGAGGACATAAATCCAGCCATTAGAAAATCCTGCCTAGCCCGCACTCCTCCACCTGGAAGAAATCGAAAAGACAGTTACAACTCTCTAGATGAACAGCAGAAAAAATCTAAAATACGCAACATCGATCTACAAACAAAATTATCAAACTTTCAAATAGAGAAACCACAAAAAAATCCCACAGATGCAGAAGAGGTAAAAAGTGGTAGTGAATGGGTATCAGTCCACCACAAGAAACGTCAACGCAACGATGATAGTCCTGAATTGAAAAACACCAAACAAGCTACACTCAAAGATTATTGGCTAAGTAAAACTGTTCTTACATCTAACAGATACGAGGCACTTGAAAATGATAAATCTAATGAAGAGGATGAAATGCTGGAAGAAAAAAAAGATGAACAGCCACCACCTATATTTATCCAAAATGTTGAGTGTATCAAACCACTACAGGAATTACTACAGCAGATAACTCCAGGTAAATATACTTTAAAATGTCTTGCTAACAACCAAATTAAAGTTCAAGCTGACTCATCCAAAAACTATTCATTAATTGTAAAATCTTTAGCAGAAAAAAATACTCAGTACCATACATACCAACTGAAACAAAACCGTGGATTCCGAGTTGTTATACGTAATTTACATCCTTCAACAGATCCGGATGACATTAAAAAAGCGTTGCTAGCGCACGGACATACAGCACTGAACATCTCCAACATTAAGCAAAGAGGCACAAAGAAAGATCTGCCACTATTTAATATAGAACTGGCTATTCAAAGTAACAATAAAGATATATATAATATTACAAAATTACTAAACTCTATTGTCACAGTCGAGCCACCGCATCCGAAAAGGGAACTACCCCAATGTCAAAGATGTCAAAATTTTGGCCACACCCACAATTATTGCCACAGGAGTCCGCGCTGTGTAAAATGTGTGGGCGATCACCTATCATCTCAATGCCCAAAACCAAAAAATATAAAAGATGTTCAATGTGTAAATTGTCTAGAAAATCATCCTGCCAGCTATAAGGGATGCTCAATATACAAAGGGCTACAGAAAAAAAAATTTCCAACACTTAGAGATAAAAACGCAAGTCAACCACCTCGTGCAGAATTTCCTTCAAACACTCAACCAACTACAAGCTATGCGAAAATTGTTGCAGGAAGAGATAATAGAAATACATCTACCATAGATGAGACTTCTCATATAATAGAAACAACAACTCCTCAACATATACAAAATAATCTAGAACTACTTGTACATAAGTTAATGGAAAGAATGGATAAGATGTTTGATCTCATAATTTCTCTGATATCTAAGCTTAACCTTCAACACTAAACTAAAGATGTGCTGTTGGAATGCCAATGGTTTAACCTCTCATTTCCACGAAGTTAAAGCATTTATTTACTATCATAATCTAGATGTTATGTTTATTTCCGAAGCACACATGACTGATAAGAGCCATTTCCATATTCCCAAATATTCAACCTATGTAACTCAACATCCATTAGGTAAAGCCCACGGAGGTACGGCAATTATTATAAGAAATAACATTAAGCATCATGAAACAAATAAAATTAGTAAAGTTAACATCCAAGCCACATCAGTGTCGGTCGAAGATTCACAAGGCTCGATTATTCTATCTGCTGTTTACTGTCCACCGAATAAAATAATTAAAGCTGATCATTTTACTGAATACTTTAAGATGCTAGGACACCGTTTCATTTCTGCTGGAGATTATAATGCCAAACATCATAAATGGAGTTCCAGAATCGTAACCTCACGTGGACGAGAATTATTAAAAAGTATTAATGAGAATCATTTAATTCCTTTCTCTACTGGAGAGCCTACGTATTGGCCTACTGATAGACAAAAAATTCCTGATCTTATTGATTTTGCTATAGTAAAAGGAATATCACATACCTACCTCCAAATTTCTCCTTCATTTGACCTCTCATCAGATCATTCCCCTTTCTTCATAGATCTACAAAGCCAAATTCATAACTGTTCTAAACATTTAACACTCTCTAATAAAAGAACAAACTGGAACAGATATAGAGAAGAAATAAAAACATCCATCAATCTAAACTTGCCTCTTAAAAGTGATAGTGACATAGAAAACGCAGTTGCTCACTTAACTACAGTTATTCAGCAAGCTGCTTGGACGTCCACCCCAGAAATTTATTACAAACACAATTCCGAGTCCTATCCTACACACATAAATACACTCATATTGGAAAAAAGAAAACTGCGAAAGATATGGCAGCTCACTAGGCATCCAGAAGATAAAACAAATCTGAATAGAGCTTGCAGACTACTCAAAAGAAAACTTATCCAACATAAAGACAGTGGAATCAACAAATATTTAAAGAACCTCTCACCTGCAGATGATACAAACTATTCGCTGTGGAAACTAACAAAAAAACTTAAACACAACGAACAAATGAATATGCCAATCAGGAAACAAAATGGCACTTGGGCTAAAACTGACATAGATAAAGCATATACTTTTGCAAATCATCTATGCGAGGTATTTCAACCGCATCAGAGGGAAGTCTCAGTTGAAGAAGAACAAGCTATCCATGAAGTCGTAAATGCACCATATCAAATGGCTCCACCTATTAAACCTGTTAAGAAATCTGAAATCAAAGAAATAATTGATAATCTGGAAATTAAAAAGTCACCTGGATATGACTTAATATCTAGTTTAGTACTAAAAAATCTACCCAACGAAGGCGTAAGTTTAATTACTTATATATTTAATTCAATATTAAAAACAGGTTATTTTCCACTCCAATGGAAAGTTGCTCAAATTGTTCTGATTCCAAAACCTAATAAGGATCACACGGAAGTATCTTCATACCGTCCTATTAGCTTGTTGCCTATTATATCTAAAGTATTTGAACGGCTTTTTCTGAGAAGACTGGAGCTTATTTTATATGACAGTAATGTTTTACCGAATTATCAGTTTGGGTTTAGGAAACAACATGGTACTATCGAACAAATTCATAGGGTGGTAAAGACTATCAGAAATTCGCTTGAACAAAAAAATTACTGTACTGCTGCATTTCTAGATGTCTCTCAAGCATTCGACAAAGTTTGGCATGTAGGTCTTATCTCCAAAATTAAATCTATATTTCCTCATCCCATAAGTTCACTTTTAAGATCCTACCTGACAGATCGATTCTTTCAAGTCAAAAGAGGTGGGGAAATCACTAACCTGTTTCCAATTTGTTCCGGAGTTCCACAAGGAAGCATACTAGGACCCACCCTCTACTTAATATTCACATCAGATCTCCCAACGACGACCAATACAACAATCGCTACATATGCCGATGACACAGTTATCATGGCTTCAAATTCTACAGCAACTAAAGCAGCCCAGGTATTACAAAATCACCTACTTAAACTAGAGAGCTGGCTTAAGCTGTGGCGAGTCCAAGTTAACAGTTTAAAATCAACACAAATAACGTTTACTTTAAAAAAAGGTGTCGCGCCACCAGTTTCTATAAACAACACTCCACTACCAGTTAATAACGTCGTTAAATACTTAGGAATCCATTTGGATAGCAAACTTAATTGGGGCATCCACATCTGGAAGAAACGCCTTCAACTCAGCTTAATCTACAGGAAAATGTATTGGTACATGAGTCGAAAATCAAATCTTAGCCTGGAGAACAAACTTCTGATATATAAATGTATTTTAAAACCGGTATGGCAATATGCAGCACAAATCTGGGGTACAGCAAGTAATACCAACATACAAAAACTTCAACGTTTCCAATCGAAAGTACTGCGCCAGATCTGTAATGCCCCTTGGTATATCACGAACCACAGATTACATCACGATTTACAGCTACAAACAGTTTGCGAAGCAATATCTGCTGTAAACTCTGTATACAAGAACAGACTATCCTGCCATCCAAATCCGCTGGCCACGGATCTGCTCAACATTTCACACGTAAGAAGATTAAAACGACCAGACCCTTTGGACCTCTAGTAAATCAGGAAAAATAGAACATAGTGTCATGGTGCGGTGAAATAACAAGTTTCTATTCAGGTGTTTTCTAAATCTTTCCTTAATTTGTGTTTTTGCCTTGTAATCCTCATATGTGTGTCAGTGATGTTTACCTGTATTAAACTCTGTTTGTTAAGTTCAAATTAGCTGATATATCATAGATTATATTTATGTTATCTTTTACCTGGGTGCTCGCCACTGGGCAGCTTCCCACTATGTTATTGTACATATATTATACATATTGCTTATTGTTTATAATGAGACAGATTGCAATAAACATTGGATGTTAAATAAAAAAAAAAAAAATTAAATTTTTTATTAAAAACCAGTTTGAATAGGGGACTTTTTAGTTTTTAGACCACTTAACGTTTTTTTAGTTTCTTTGACAAGTGAGGATTAGGTTATTTCTTCATATGGGCTATGAACAATTGTCTAGTCAAGTCAACACTATTATAGTTACCTATACTTTTCCAGTAGTCATGCAGACGGTTCATTTTAATTGTCCCCATATGGAACTTAAGCTCGAGAAAAGTCTTAAATTCTGTTTGTGTTGTCTCTTTCCAAAACGCAATCCTCGATTTTTCTGAACGACTTTGTGCAAGTATTTTGTCAGTCACTTCCACCATTCATTTAATCCACATCGTCCTCGCCCGATGCTTCTAACAATGATTGTAATTCAGCAGTGGTCAATCTACGTTTATGTTCACATCTACCTTTTTTAGATGTCGAAGGCATATTATTTACATCCATTTCTTTATAAATACTATAACTCACTTTTACGGAGGTAATTAACAATAAAAACGTTCTACTGGAAACTGTCAACTTACGACTTCCAATACTATAAGGCCACTTGAGCCACAATACGTTTTTACTCAATAATAGTTCCTGTATAAGTAAAATTGTTTTTTAATGTGCTTCATTGAAGCACACTAGATATATTTCAGTTTTGCCATCACATTCTTCAGAGTATGTTTTAACTTTTTTAACTTTTCTATCGGCCTTTCTACTAGTCATGCTTCTTCTTAAAACTTTGTAACATCTTGTACACTTTCTTCTCTTTGTATTATCTAATCGCTTTGCCTTAGATGGTATTTTTGAGTGTAACTGGTCATGAGGGTTACAACATTTCTTTATTTGTAAACGCCTTCGCGAACTCCAGTCTGAACTCAAGGATAGGTTGTCGCTTTTTTTACGTTTTCTATTATTTAGCAACTAAGCATTGACTACTGCGGTATTAAATATTAATTCCATTGCCACTTTCCGGTACCACTTCAGAATTTTGCGTATTGGGCTTTGGTAAGAAGCCACTTGATCACTAAAATCAACACTCTTTTTCACCAAGTTATAATCGAGAATAATTTGTGGTTTTAGTACTTGTGTATAATTTTTCTTTTTATTTGATTAAACCAAGATACAACTATTATGTTTAAATGTTGCAAGGATTAAAACTGGTCTTTTGTCGACCCATTTTATCACTCGTAAAATCAATAATGGGGTTAAATTTCATCGAGAGTAACTGGTTGCAACTTTTTTAATCGAGATTTTATTTTTACATGTTTTTAGAGTAAAACATCTGTACATGAATAATTCGTTTCTTGAACAATGATTTCAATTCATCGACCAATATTCTAAAATAAGGTGTTATTACGTCGTCCAGAATATCATAAACCTCTTTCATAAAGCATTGGAAATATGGTTTACACTCTATATTTAGAAAAATCTTTTACTGCAACTCTTGTTCGACCTAAACTAAATTAATACACAAAACAAATTAATCTATTTTTTTATAGAAATGCAGATTCCTGTCGGATTTTTATCAGTGCGGCATGAGTCACTGGTGTCTCGTATATCCGGACCTCTTATCGCATTACAAACATAATTCTTAATTAGCAGTGCGGTACAAGATACACTTATGTCGTATAATCTGAAAGCCGTAATAAGACCATAAGACCGTATGTTATAAATAAATATATTCCTAAAAGAATTATTTTGAAACATGAAATAAATACACTAAAAAAGTGCAATATTAAGTGTTATTTAAAAAATGGTATGTCATTTACGACGGGCGTACAGTTAAAAACAAAAGTTTTCAGTGTTCTATTGCTTGATTATTATCATCTGGTATTCTGAAAATGTTGACATTTTTTCCTGGTCTGATCTTCCTCAACTAACGTCATCTTTCTTAATTTGTGGGTTGTGTTGTTCAGGTCTCTTTAAGTGTTTTTGTTGGTATCCATACTGAATGATCTTCTTTAGACAATGTACTAATGTAGTGTTCAAATGTGGCATTGCGTGCGTCATGTAGCGCTGATCTTAATTGTCTGATTAGTCGATTATATTTGTGTTCGTCATTAAGATTTCGGCTTCTTGGTCATCTAACTCTTGCTCTTCATTTTTCGACTATTAGTTGTATAATATAATTCGGAGTGTTACTAGTGTTTTCTTGATTTGGAATTGTTAATCGTGTAGCTCCATATGAAATAGTAAAAGATGAAAACGGCAGCATATTCATGCATAAAAAAAGGTAACGCGATAAAGATATCTGAAACAACTGTTTTATGTTATAAGAGATGAAATAGTCCGAAATTGCCAGGTAAACAGGGTACTATAAAGAGGAAGTAGAATTAGCTATGAAACAGCTTAAATGGGGAAAAGAAGTAAGCTTAGACCAAATACCAGCAGGAATTATTCAACTGGGAAAAAAATTAAACGGATAACAATATTCACTCCATTTACAGAAAAGGGGGTGACCCGCAAAAATTTTAAGAACTTTTTTAATAGCCTCCAGTCAACAATTTCCTAATCATGTTTAAAAAACGTACGGAATGCACTGTATATACTAACCCAAACCGTCAACATACTTGTTGTTGCAGTTATGTATTACGATCAACTTAAAGGTTATGCACGACTCCCCTTGAATAGGTACACAGGCATGCACCCGTGCGGGAGAAAAAAGATTTGTCATAACGTTACATTATGTCACATTTTAACGTTGAATATTTTATGGTCCCCTTTGGATTATAAAACGAATGATCGACTTTTTCTCGCACAGATCCCGCCTATGTAACTTTACAAAGCGAGTCGTTTGCTAGGTATTAAAGAAACGTCTATGGCCATCATATAATTTGACGCTATTATACGTTCTACGACGCATTCCACGTTTGACACAGTGTCTTGTTTAGTTTTCTGTCATTTTATTTGTTAAATTCTATCTCATTCTCGTCACAGCGTCAAGGAGCAGTAAATGTGTGCAGTGAACGGGAGGAATATGTTTAACAGTGAACGTTGGAGATTTTTCGAGTCTTTCATATTTTCTTTTTTGAGTGCCTCTCCTATCGGAGATTGGATATCATTACGGCGATTCTAATTTTATTTACTGCTGTTTTGAATAATTCACTCATCACTAACTCATCAGGTGGCCAAAGTGTTTAAGTTTTCTCTTTTTTATATTCAGTATAACTTCTGGATCGTTATGTATTCTACGTATTACCCCTTCATTTCTAATTTTATCCACTCAACTTATTTTTAGTATACGGCAGTAGCACCACATCTCAAAGCTTTCAAGATTTGTAACATTCTTCTGTTTAAGAGTCCATGCCTCAACACCGTAAAGCTAAGTACTGAATACATACTAAGTAGTTAACTAAAAGTGGACGTATGCAAAGAGATGTATGACGTAATCGTATGGTATTTGATAAATTCTGTCACGTAATATGCCACATACCTCTGTGCGTAAATTCGTTTTATTGCTGCCAGTTTAAGGTGTTATTAGATGCAGCCATGTTGAATTTCTCTCCACTATCGTATTATCTTCGTTAAATCCTATCATTTTAGGCTACATATATCCTGATTAGACCTATAGGACCTGAGATACGCAACTAAGGCTCTTTTGACATAACATATATAGGAGCAAAGATATATACCTAAGGTCCTTTTGACGTGTTGATGTATTTGATTTCTACGTCGTATTATTCTATTGGTTAAATGTTACCATTTGAGGTACTGTACGTCACGATTGGACTAATAGGACCGCAGATACATAACTAAGGCCCTTTTGATAAACTGATGTATTTTATTTTTCTATCTTATTGTATTCGATTGGTTAAATCCTATCATTTGAGGTACTGTACGTCACGATTGGGCTAATAAAAACGAAGATACGTAACTAAGGCCCTTTTAATATTTTGCTGTATTTGATTTCTATCTCATTGTATTCTATTAGTTAAATTCTATCATTTGAAGTATCGTACGTCACGATTGGACTAATAGGACCGAAGATACATAACTAAGGCCATTTTGACATGCTACTTTATTTAATTTTTATACCTCATTGTATTTTATTTGTTAAATCCTTTCATTTGAGGTACTGTACGTCATAATTGGACTAATAGAACTAAAGGACTAATAGAACTAAAGATACACAACCAAGGCCCTTTTGACATTGTTCTGTATTTGATTTTTGTATCCCATTGTATTCTCTATGTTAAATCCTATCATAAGAGGTACTATACGTCACGATTGGACTAATAGGACCGAAGATACGTGACTACGGCCCTTTTGACATGTTGCTGTATTTAATTTTTTTATTTCATTGTTTTCAATTCGTTAAATCCTGTCATTTGAGATACTGTACGTCACCATTGGACTTATAGAAACGAAGATATATAATTAAGGCCTTTTTGACATACTGCTATATTTGATTTTTCTGTCTTATTGTATTTTATTGGTTAAATCCTATCATTTGAGGGGCTGTACGTTGAGACTGGACCAATTGGAGCGAAGATACCATAGGTAGTTGCAATAATCCCGTTACTTTTAACCAACCATGATGCCAGAATGATTTGTGGATGAAAAGAATATATATATATTCTTAAATTTACTATTTCATTGTGGGTAATATTATATTCAACAGCGATGCCAAATTTCTGATGCTAAAATGATTGATAATGAAAGTGGGATATACATTTTCATGTATATAATGGCAGCGAGTAAACGGTAAAACCCTGAACTAAATATATATAATATTTTCACTGTACCATCATTTTAGACTCAAACATTTTCTGGAATAAACTTGTATAACTCAGTAAGGGATAAAAAGAGAAAGCGGATATTTTAAAATATCAACACGGTATCAACACTCTAATCAATGAGATTGTTAAAATTCTTGTAACAAGTACAGGAAAAAAGTTATTAAGGTCTTGTAAAGTAGCGTCGATATACAGATGCTACTTTGCAAGACGATGATAAATTGATGGTAAAAGCATAATGTATCGATGCGAAAATGATAGTATGATGTATATATATATATATATATATATATATATATATATATATATATATATATATATTGTTATGATTGTTTATTTTGAGTTCAAACTTAGTTTATTGAGCCAATAAAAAAAATTATAACTTATCTGTTATCAAAAGTAAAATAATCCTTATATTACCTGTGTTCGATGGATTCAAAAGATTTTCTAGTTGTCTTTTATCGGGATAGAGAAGAAAGGATAAGAATACAAATATATTATATTACAAAGATTTACGTTTCTTTATTTTATATGAACGAATAAAACAATTATTAAATTCTGTCGTGATCTTATCAATCAGCATACAAGAAAATAAATCAAATTATTATGATAATAAGATTATAAAGCTACATACATTTATATTACGTGAAAAACCAATTTTACTTAAAATTTTCTTTACTTGAAAAAAAAAGAAACCACAAAACTTTAAACTTTTGATTAGCCTAACAAAACCTCAGTTCTTAAATTTGAATGCTAATGACCATGATGTCGAAACGATCCTTCACAGATATAAAATTCAATTGTACAAACACTTACAGTTTATTTTCTTCTTGAGTTGTATGTTGGAACATACCCAGAAAAGTCCAGTCTCCTCAAAGATGTGATCTCCCCTTTTTGGCACCTCGGCTCCTTCTTTACGTCTCTGCAAAACCTCCTGCAGACTACACAAAAAACACCTGATTCACTTCTCCAAACTCCGCTACTTATTTATGACACCAGGACCTCCTTTTGTCAACTTGATGCCGTAAGAATACTTTCACATATACTTTATAAAATGCCCACGGTAGATACAAGGAACCTTTTTTAATCTACTTGTTATCTCCTTCAAACTATTCACTTCTTTTCGTTACGCCGGTATCCAAACTCACGAACCCCACCTTATCTTGGGACACACGACTGTTTCCTTTCGATGACCAAAATATGACTGACTTCTCCTCTCTCATCATCGACTCCCAAATTCCCATTTAAAAACGACCGTCCAATCAAAAAGCTTAAATTGTGTTTACTATGATATTGGAAAAGCCTAATTTCGGTTTCAGAGAAAACTAAATAGCTTACTTTAAAATTGGTTTTTTTCAATACATCATTTATACATATTTCAAAAGATTAGAATATGGTCATTTAATACTCGACTCTACAAATAATGGGTTCAACGATAGTTGAAAATTTGCCGAATCGGTATATTGATAAATACAGGTATACCTGTAATTTTATCACAAATTTCACAGCACACCTTATCCACACAAGCTGACGGTAGAGGCGCAACTTTCGAAAAAGGGGATGGGGTTGATATAAAATAATTTTTAATATGGCTACAAACACGATGGTGGTGAAATTCAATGTTATGTGGATCCAAGTTGCTGTCTGTGTGTTTAATATTTATATAAAACCCGTAACATAGAATCTGGTACTATTAAAGATATACATATAACCATACATTAGATTATGTATAATGTACTACCACGTTTTATTATATATATATATATATATATATATATATATATATACATATATATATATATATATATATATATATATATATATATATATATATATATATATATATATATATATATATAAAATAAAGTTTTATTTTGAGGTTGCAGTCATTAATAGGGCAGGAAAGTAAAACTCTTTGTTCTTTATTCAAGCTTTCGCAAAATTTATTTGCTTCTTCAGGATATGCTAAAATATGGTAACAGTAAATACAACGAAATTAGAACTAAATAGCATTGTATAAAACTAGTAAAAAAAAACTTACAACATGAGGTTAATCCATTAAATTTTCAAATTTGCAAAACATTAAAACTTAACTTATTTTAAAAATTATACAGTTATGTAAGTACAATATTCCAATTTAATTTAATTTTGTAAAAATTCATTTTGACATTGATTGTTTGATTTATGTCAGAAAGACACTCGTTTCTGTTTATTATATTTTTTGTTGTTGATAACTAGCTCTTGATTGTTTATTATTATTGTTGATAACCATAATAACAATCAAGAGCTAGTTATCAACAACAAAAAATATAATAAACAGAAACGAGTGTCTTTCTGACATAAATCAAACAATCAATGTCAAAATGAATTTTTACAAAATTAAATTAAATTGGAATATTGTACTTACATAACTGTATAATTTTTAAAATAAGTTAAGTTTTAATGTTTTGCAAATTTGAAAATTTAATGGATTAACCTCATGTTGTAAGTTTTTTTTTACTAGTTTTATACAATGCTATTTAGTTCTAATTTCGTTGTATTTACTGTTACCATATTTTAGCATATCCTGAAGAAGCAAATAAATTTTGCGAAAGCTTGAATAAAGAACAAAGAGTTTTACTTTCCTGCCCTATTAATGACTGCAACCTCAAAATAAAACTTTATTTTATATATATATATATATATATATATATATATATATATATATATATATATATATATATATATATATATATATATATATATGTATATATATATATATATATATATATATATATATATATATATATATATAATAAAACGTGGTAGTACATTATACATAATCTAATGTATGGTTATATGTATATCTTTAATAGTACCAGATTCTATGTTACGGGTTTTATATAAATATTAAACACACAGACAGCAACTTGGATCCACATAACATTGAATTTCACCACCATCGTGTTTGTAGCCATATTAAAAATTATTTTATATCAACCCCATCCCCTTTTTCGAAAGTTGCGCCTCTACCGTCAGCTTGTGTGGATAAGGTGTGCTGTGAAATTTGTGATAAAATTACAGGTATACCTGTATTTATCAATATACCGATTCGGCAAATTTTCAACTACCGTATACGATATTCAGTATGTGGAACAAAGATAACACTTAATTGTTTGAATACGAGTGAGACACAATCCTCGCACTTGGAGTAGCGAGTCTAATTTTTAAACAGTGTTGCGAAATTTCTGTAACATAACTCCTTCTAAAACATTAGTCGGATACATGAGTGTAACATAATGTTTAAATCCACTACAGTTCATTGTAGAATGAAAATTAATATTGCCCCAACAAACCTTACATGAAGTAATCATGTAAGTATTATTTTTTAAACGATTATATCATTACTTCATTAATTAACAAAGAATACTGAATTGAGAAATTGAGATGCGACAACAGCGTGAGCTAAATAAATATCGCACTTCAGTAGACAGACAAATAGTATAAACCATTTGCCCCCTCTACGACTTCCCCTTAAAAGAATAGGCGGTCCTTATCTGTACAGCAGGTTTAAGGTCAATAAGGTAAGGTCTATTTCTTTGATTTTTAGCTGTCGTGGTAAAAGGTTGAAAACAAATAATTAACATGCCAAGCGTATACAGTAGAACCTCGATAAGTTAAATTCCAAGGGAAAAACCAAATATTTTAAGTTATACAGGTTTTAAGTTATTAAGGGTCTATGTTGTGATGGATTAATATAGGTCAGAAGTTCATTAAAATATAGGCATTTATTATACACTACATACACTACATTCATTTATTATATTCGTTACAAAAAGTTAAAGCAATAATTAAAGGTATAGTCTACTAAATTTTGATTTAAACAATTCATAGATTCTAAATCGATTTGATTTTAAATAACATAGAGAAGAAAATACGTTATCTTTTATGTTTCTACACTGCTCTATAAATGATCGTACAGTCGTTATAGCACTCTTGCTTCGTTGATTGATATGCTCTTAGATGAAGTTTGTGGGTCGTCATTAAATTCATCGTCTTTATTACTTTAAATACAATACATGTTGTTATTCCATTATTCAGGATCATTATTATCTTCCTCTTCAAAATGATTTCTTGAGGTTCTGAAGAAAAACCACAGGTTCTAAAGCAGTTTTTCACTGTGAGGAGTGTTACGTTTTGCCATGTTTTGTTCATTATCCTCATTACTTGAAGAACATTGATAGAAGAAATCGTATTTTGCTCCATATCAGCTATCATTCTTCTAACAACTTCTTTTCTGTATAATGTTTTAAAATTTTTAATGATACTCTGATCCAAAGGTTGAAGTTGTGATGTTGTGTTTGGTGGAAGAAATTGTACTTTGATTGCCTTTAATGGTGGTATGTCTCCGTGTGCTGTTCAGTTGTCGATGAACAGAACAATTTTTCTATTTCAAGTTGCCCTTTGCTAATCTATATTATTCATCCATTTTTTAAAAAGTTCTGCTGTCATCCATGCTTTTTTATTGGCTTCATAATCCATGGGTAGTGATTTTAAACCTTTAAAACACCGAGGTTTTTTTGACTTACCTATATAATTAAAGGTTTGAGTTTTTCTGTGCCCGTAGAATTTGCACAAAGCAGAATCGTAAGTCGTTCCTTGCTGTGTTTTTCTCCATGACATTTTTTATTTTTGAATGTTAATGTTTTTTCGGGAAGACATTTAAAAAACAGACCAGTTTCATCAGCATTAAAAACATCATTGGGATCATAATTATTCACTAAATTATGCAAGTCAGATTTCCATTCTTGGCAGACTGATTTGCTTACGCTCGTACTTTCGCCGCACATTTTTTTAAGGCTAAATCATTCGTTTATTGAAATTCTCTAACCAGCCATTGCTGGCTTTAAAATTATCGATTTTTAGTGAATTAGCGAACTCTATAGCCTTTTCTTTCAGTATGGGTCCACTGATACTGATGTTTTTGTTTCGATATTGTTTTAACCACGTAAACAAACACTGTTCCAAATTAGGGAATTCGGCAATTTTTGTCTCCTGATTCTTGTTTTTTCAATAGTTCGGTTTCTTTTTTTATGATGATTGATAATGTACTCTCGTGTATTCCAAACAGAGCCGCAACTTCTTTTCTTTTGAATCCATTTTTCACTGCTTCTATAGCTTTTAATTTATCAGCATTATGTTAGCGTTGTTAATTTTCTTTTTGAACTCATTTTAAGCAAGGTATCACACAGTACCTAAATCGATGTTTCTAGAACAGTGATCAAAACTTATGATACAGTAGGGTAGACCTAGGAGAGTTGTGACAGAGGTGAGTTGTGACAAGGACGATTTCTCCCCAACTATTATAGTGAGCGAATTGGCAACAACGCTTGTTCGTCAGTCTCCAGACACGCTACTCGGTTTAATACCAGCAGGCGGCGAACGAAGTGCAGTTGTGTAAATTTGAGGTCTGTGCCCAAAAACATACGAAAAGTAAGTTTTTCTTAAAAATTTTATTTAAATTTATATAATATTCTAGTATTTGTGCATTGTTGTGTTATTTTTTCTTAAGTTGTATGGTTATTCAAGTCTCAAAACGTTGTAATGATCTTTTGAATATGCATCGTGTTCGGAAAATATGAATTATTATTCGGACCAAGTCGTTATTTTAAACACCTAGGTGAGTTGTGACAGTCTGTCACAACTCTCCTATCTTTCTCTATTTTTCTGCTGTACTATTTCCACAATGTTTTTGTATTAATTTTAAATATTTGTCTGTGTTAGTAGGCACATGTGTATAATAGCATATTAGTGGCACACACAGGGGCGGTTTTGGGGGTTAAAATCCCTCCTACTGCATATAAAAATATATAAAGAATAGTAGGAAAATGTAACTTGTCTTTCAAAAACAATACAAAAAAAATTCTGTGCCCAAGCAAAACACCCTCCAGAGCAAGACTACGTGTGTCACTGTAGTATACTGTATACTAAATGGCTATTTTTTGTTTCAGAATGCCTAATAAATATACAAGAAAAACTGATAGAGGTACTGCTAGTGTGGAAATCTACGTCCTGGCCTTTGAAGAGGTTAGGTTAAGAGGTAAAAGTTTAAGAGATGCTGCGGCCTCTTACAATCTAAACTACATGTCTTTGTCAAGATACATTAAAAAGAAAGAGGTTTACCACGCAAACCCAGAAGGCCAAGCTCCGTCCATGGGTTATACCGTTCCAACCATTTTTACAGAAGAAGAAGAGAATATATTAAGCGAATATTTGCTAACATGTGCAGCATATAATTATGGGCTGACAACTAAAGAAACTAGAGTCATTGCGTATAAGTTAGCCAAAAAATATAATAAAAAAATTCCAGAGTCATGGGAGAAAAATGAAAAAGCAGGAGAAGTGTGGCTCAAGCTATTTATGCAACAACATCCCAATTTAACTTTACGACTGCCTCAAGCCACTAGCATTGCTCGTGCTACCAGTTTTAATAAAATTAATATGGCTGCTTTTTTTGATAATTACACAGGTGTCTTAAACAAACATAAACTTGAGGCAAAAGATATTTGGAATGTCGATGAGACAGGAATCACTACCGTGCAAAAGCCTGATAGGATAATAGCACGACGCGGTGAAAAACAAGTCAGTGCGATGACATCGGCAGAAAGGGGAACCATGGTAACGTTGGCTTTAGCTGGAAACGCAATAGGTAATTATATACCACCTATGTTTATATTTCCACGTAAACGATTCCAAGACCATTTTATTCGGGACGGCCCAACTGGTTCAATCGGAACAGCTAATGGATCAGGCTGGATGCAAGAGGATGATTTTCATGTTTTTCTTGAGCATTTTAAAAATCATGTTAGACCATCAAAAGAGGAAAGAGCTCTGTTGCTTCTTGATAATCATTCCTCGCATACAGCTCTAGAGAACATTGAATTCTGCAGAGAAAATGGCATAATTTTGCTAACATTTCCACCACATTGTACGCACAAGCTACAGCCACTGGATCGTACTATTTTTGGGCCTTTAAAAAAAGCAATCAATACAGCTTGCGACAATTGGATGAGAAGCAATGTCGGGAAAGTCATGACAATTTATGATATCCCGTCTATAGCAAAGTTTTCATTTGATGTAGCAATCACTGCAAAGAATATGAGCGCTGGTTTTGCTGCAACTGGAACATGGCCAGTTAACACAGACATATTTGGAGAAGCTGATTTCTTGCCAAGTCAAGTCACTGATCGTCCCAATCCAGAAGTAGAGCAAACCGTTTCAGAAGTTGTGGACAATCCAGCAGAAAGGACCATAACTCCAAATCTTAACACTGGTGCAGTTGACAATGATGAAGCACGAGCCATTATTCCAGGTACGTCTGCAGATCAGATCATGCCATCAAGCCATTCATCAGTTGTGAACAATAATGCCAATGAACTTGTTGCCTCCACGTCTGCAGCCCATACCACAGTTCTGAACAATAATGCCATTGAACCAATTGCATCTACGTCTACAGCCCCTAGTCTACTTACCACTGTTTCTAATGTCTTCTCGCCAGAATCAGTTAGGCCATTGCCAAAAGCTCCACCAAGAAAAAACAGCCGAACAAACCGACGTAAAATCAAATCTGCTGTCCTGACTGACACTCCCACGAAGAACGAAATAGCCGCTATAGAGGCTAATAGGAAGACTAAGAACGTTAAAAAGCGTGTATTTAGCGAAAGAGAGAATAAACCTAAAAAAACCAAGAAGACTCTTAAAAAGAAGAGAACAAGTGTCGATGAAGAAACCGAAAATGATTGTTTTTGCTTGGTTTGCCTTGAAGCTTATGCAGACAGCAGATCGAAAGAGAAGTGGGTTCAATGCCTAGACTGTAAAGGCTGGGCACACGTAGATTGTACTGGAGACGAACTGCATTACGTTTGCCATAATTGTGAATCAGATTAAATTTTTTAGACTGATTGTATATAATAATAAAGTGATTTCTCTCAAGCGATGCCATATTTCGTTGCTGTAAAAGATATAATTAGGTAGTTACGAAAATGTTAAAATATTGTTTTAGTTTGTACTAAAGGACGATTAAAGTATGTTTTCCTAAAAAACATGTTGGATTCATTTATTTTAAATCTAACACCTATTTTTAATATCTTAACAGATTCAATACAATGCTGTCACAACCCACCCCTGTACCTGTCACAACTTATCTCGGTGGTAGGAGAGTTGTAACAACGGGAGCGGTCTTTGCTTTGGTTGATTTTCTCAGAAAACATACAATTTAAAAAATTTTGGTAATTATTTTGAAAACGGAAAGAATAGCACTAAATTATTTCATATCAATCATACCTGTGGAATGTTTCTTGACCGAGATATGGCCCATAAGCTAAAATTTGTCACAACTCTCCTAGGTCTCCCCTAAGCTGTTCAGCTGTCATTGGTAAACAATTTTATGTTATAGGGATTGTGAAAACATTTCTTTAAGTTACTGAGGGCCAATATTGATATTATTTATTTAAGTTATCGAGATTGTGTATTTTAAGTTGTAGAGGTTTTGGGCTCCGATGGGAAGGGAACATATAATTTTTTGAAGTTATAGAGGTTTTTAATTTATTGAGGTTTGACCTATCGAGGTTCTACTGTATTTTCAAAAAGAAAAGATTCAAATGGTGAAATGGTATTATGGGAACCATTCTATTGTAGAAATAATACAGTTATTTATTGCTGCTTTTTAAAAACAATAACTTTTTAAAAAATGTTTTCCGATGAATCTTATAACGATAATATAATTGGTCCATTTTTTATTACGGGAAATCTGAATGGGCGAAAGTATCTAGATTTATTACGCAATCAGATTATTCCAGCTGTTCGAAACCTTGCGGTCAACTTCGATGATGTTTGGTTTCAACAGGATGGTTGCCCAGCACATAATGCAATCGAAGTTACAAATTCCACAAGGAAAATAATTCCTGTAGCTGGCTGTATACCACGTATAACAAAAGAGGTTATTCTTTGTATGTGGGTATATTTTATTTTATAAAAACCCTTAAAAGGGCAACATTACAAGCACGAACGTTTTCGGAACAACTGTTCCATCATCAGGTTAAAATGCCTAAAATAAGTATAAACCATTTAGTTACAACAAACGTGGTTTAAAATTTTGACTAAGGTTAAAAACAATGAAATGGTTATACTTACAGGTTAACATGCCTGAGCCACCAAAATATTTGGGTAAAAACCCTTTAAATTGAAAAATGTTACCGAAGAATGTACATGATGTTTATAATATTATATGATGTTTAATATTTTAATTAGATTTTACTTCAGGTAACATACACCCATGCTTAAGTGAGTTCCAGTGTCCGGAGAGTACACCTCTTCAAACGGACTACGGTTGGCAACTGATTGATGAAATACTCATGAGCGGTGTCAGAAACAAAATGTCAATGAACCATGAAACAGTGTTAGTTAAACATTATATTACTACAGCCAAAAGATTAAAAAACTTTGATGATATTAAAATGATAACAGTAATCCAGGTATTGGAATTTAAAAATTTCTCTATAATTATTTAATATTGGATGTAAAAGATGTAAATTACTGGTGTTGTTGAAGGTCATGTATAAGAAGATGACGTATGTATTAGGCAGCTTATTTTACTCTTTATCGTATGGAGTGTGGTCTAAAAGGTGTAATTTGTGAAGAATTAGCTGAAATATATGGAAATGTCCTTTTATGTTGCTAACATCTAGGACAAGGAAGAATAATTAGTATATATTTGTAGCTAATGTAAGACTTTTTTAAGTAGATGAAATTGTTTGATACTGCTAGTATCGTAAAAATTTTTTTAATATAAGTGAGTCCAATAGTTTGAGAAAAAATGATTGAAAATCTTCCGGCTGAAGGAATTAAAGTTATAATTTATGTGATTAAATTTAAAAATTTTATGGAAAGACTGAGATCCTCAGAGACCTGGCAGGAATAACAGTAAATGGAATGACTAAAGAATAAAGGGGAATGGGTTAAAGGGAAATGAATGAGTTAATCAACAAAATTAGAGATGATAGAGGTCCTTCATGCTTAAAGCATCTAGCACCCTGAACAAAATATATTTTGGTTGTGTTAAAATCTGATACATAAAAGTTTGAAATTTTATTTGTGAGTATGGTGTAGTAAGTTGTTGACTAAGAGAGGGGGGAGCAATGGTTGATTAAAGGTTTAGGTAAAGTGGGAGAAAGTGAATTCTGATGAATTGCTGGATTGTGTTTAAATGTTTACTGAGTTTGGAACTAATGGGTGGATGGTAGATATATGAAAAGACAGAGAACTAGCAAAAGAAAAAAGAATGGACAGGAATATGGTGCAAAAGTGAAGATTGTAAAATAATGAAATAGTGAGGTATAAAAGATATGATGTTAACAATAGGGGGCTGAAAAATTCTTTTGGAGGGAGTGTTTTGACAGTAGTGTAGAGAGGATGGTTGTTTTTAAAAACAATAATTGTTGAGAAGGATTAAGGTGTTGACATTTATAGAGGAAAGACAGATGAAGAAGATGGGGTAAATTTGAGAAGTGTGGGTTATGAAAAGAGTTGTCGGTGTAAGGGTTGAAAGTCACGGTTGAAAGATACATGGCGATTAACGCAGTTGGGGCTTCTTTGCTTTTCTTTGACTATTTCCAAGTCTTCATATAAATCTAATTTTAGAAAATTTTTTTGGGGTATATTATGTAACAAAGAGACGTCTTCTGGTATGTTGAGGGTATGTTTATGTTGTGCAAGATGTTGTGAGAAGGTGGAAGTGTTCTCTTTTTTAGTGTGTTCTTGGGAACGGGAAGTTAGTGATCTACAGGTTCTACCTATATATGTAGCATCACAATCAGAGCACTGTAATTTGTAAACACCACTACGATCCATGTAGTTGATGCAATCTTTTGAATTGGTTAAACATTGTCCTAGATTGTTCAGGACTTTAAAAGAAATGTGGGTATTCTCAACAGATCTTTTTAGAATATATCTGATATCTCCAGAAAGACGTTCTTGAAGGTAAGGTAAGGAAGCATAATGAGGTTTAATGGTCAAGTCTCTGGGGAACGCAGCCTCTCTCAAAAGTTTGAGTTGTTTTTTATTAATAAGTTTGTTAATGAGGTTGGGGTCATACCCATTGTTGGATGCTATTTGTTTTAGAATATTGAGTTCTGTTTGGTAGTTAGATTGTGATAGTGGGATTGTTTCTAGGCGGTGAATATAACTATGGAAGGCTGCATATTTATGTGACATTGGGTGGTTGGAAGATAAAGGTATGATATGATCGGTTTGTGTAGGTTTCCTATAGATACTGAAATCGAAATGGTCGTTTAATCTGGTAATAGTAAGGTCGAGGAAATTAATTGATTGAGACGACTCTAGTTCCATGGTGAACTTTATATTTGGGTGGATTTGATTTATTTTGGAGAGTAATAGATCAGCTGAATTCGAGTTACCTGATATGAAGACTAAACAGTCATCAACATATCGAAACCAATGGAGAATTTCAGGATTTTTCATAATGTGTGTGGATTCTAAGTGATCCATAAATATATCAGCTAGGAGAGGAGAAAGGCAACTACCCATGGCTAAGCCATCAGGTTGTCTGTAAAATTTACTATTGAAAACAAAAAAGTCTTGAGCTAGACAAGTTTGTAATAATTGAATAATTGAGTTAGTGGTAGACATAGTGATAGAATTTGCTCGTAGAAGAGAGTGGACCAGATTAATAGTTTCTTGTTTGGGGACTGAAGTAAACAAATTGCTGACATCAAATGAAAGCATTGTGATGTTGGGATGAAGATTTATTTGTTGGAGATTGTTGACTAGATGAATTGTATTTTTGACTGAAAAGCGAGGGGTGAAGTTCGTCATATTGTTAATGAGATTCAATATGAATTTTGACAGGATAGAAACTGGAGTGTTTATAAAACTAACAACAGGACGAATGGGAATTCCCTCTTTGTGTATCTTAGGTAAACCATACAATCTGGGTGTTAATGGGTTGCTAGGTATTTTATAATATGGAGCATCATGTTCTGACAAAAATTCTGTGAAAAGTTTATTGGTAGCTTTGATTTTATTAATGAACTTTTTTGTTGGATCTTCGGGGAGTGGAGTGAAATTGTTATCTGAAAGAAATGTAGTGACCTTGTCGTTATATAACTTCTGATCAAGAATGACTAGACAATTGCCTTTGTCTGCTTTACTAATGATTAAATTATGGGATTTAATTTTGTTTTGAATAGACTTGAGGATATGGAGTTGGTCTTTCTGTTTTTTGTATGAAAATTGTGGAAAAGGAACGTTGAATGAGTAATTTTGAGAAGTAGAAGGTAGGTTGATGGATGATGAGTTGTGGGATGTGTTAGATGTTGTGTTGGTAGTAGAGATATTGAAAGAAGTAGAAGTTGATGGGAAATTTTTGTTTTTGAATTTGAATATGGTTTTGTAGCAGGAGTTTCTAATTGAAGTTTTTTGGTTTAGAGGGACTGAGAGATTCTGTATGATAACATCTAGCTCAATGGAGAGACTCTGAAGGTCCTTTTCAGAAACCTTCCTCGGAATTGAGTATTTGAGACCTAGATTCAATAAGTCGAGTTCATTTTTATCAATCTATCCTCCGTAACTTTTGATAAAAATGAACTCGACTTATTGAATCTAGGTCTCAAATACTCAATTCCGAGGAAGGTTTCTGAAAAGGACCTTCAGAGTCTCTCCATTGAGCTAGATGTTATCATACAGAATCTCTCAGTCCCTCTAAACCAAAAAACTTCAATTAGAAACTCCTGCTACAAAACCATATTCAAATTCAAAAACAAAAATTTCCCATCAACTTCTACTTCTTTCAATATCTCTACTACCAACACAACATCTAACACATCCCACAACTCATCATCCATCAACCTACCTTCTACTTCTCAAAATTACTCATTCAACGTTCCTTTTCCACAATTTTCATACAAAAAACAGAAAGACCAACTCCATATCCTCAAGTCTATTCAAAACAAAATTAAATCCCATAATTTAATCATTAGTAAAGCAGACAAAGGCAATTGTCTAGTCATTCTTGATCAGAAGTTATATAACGACAAGGTCACTACATTTCTTTCAGATAACAATTTCACTCCACTCCCCGAAGATCCAACAAAAAAGTTCATTAATAAAATCAAAGCTACCAATAAACTTTTCACAGAATTTTTGTCAGAACATGATGCTCCATATTATAAAATACCTAGCAACCCATTAACACCCAGATTGTATGGTTTACCTAAGATACACAAAGAGGGAATTCCCATTCGTCCTGTTGTTAGTTTTATAAACACTCCAGTTTCTATCCTGTCAAAATTCATATTGAATCTCATTAACAATATGACGAACTTCACCCCTCGCTTTTCAGTCAAAAATACAATTCATCTAGTCAACAATCTCCAACAAATAAATCTTCATCCCAACATCACAATGCTTTCATTTGATGTCAGCAATTTGTTTACTTCAGTCCCCAAACAAGAAACTATTAATCTGGTCCACTCTCTTCTACGAGCAAATTCTATCACTATGTCTACCACTAACTCAATTATTCAATTATTACAAACTTGTCTAGCTCAAGACTTTTTTGTTTTCAATAGTAAATTTTACAGACAACCTGATGGCTTAGCCATGGGTAGTTGCCTTTCTCCTCTCCTAGCTGATATATTTATGGATCACTTAGAATCCACACACATTATGAAAAATCCTGAAATTCTCCATTGGTTTCGATATGTTGATGACTGTTTAGTCTTCATATCAGGTAACTCGAATTCAGCTGATCTATTACTCTCCAAAATAAATCAAATCCACCCAAATATAAAGTTCACCATGGAACTAGAGTCGTCTCAATCAATTAATTTCCTCGACCTTACTATTACCAGATTAAACGACCATTTCGATTTCAGTATCTATAGGAAACCTACACAAACCGATCATATCATACCTTTATCTTCCAACCACCCAATGTCACATAAATATGCAGCCTTCCATAGTTATATTCACCGCCTAGAAACAATCCCACTATCACAATCTAACTACCAAACAGAACTCAATATTCTAAAACAAATAGCATCCAACAATGGGTATGACCCCAACCTCATTAACAAACTTATTAATAAAAAACAACTCAAACTTTTGAGAGAGGCTGCGTTCCCCAGAGACTTGACCATTAAACCTCATTATGCTTCCTTACCTTACCTTCAAGAACGTCTTTCTGGAGATATCAGATATATTCTAAAAAGATCTGTTGAGAATACCCACATTTCTTTTAAAGTCCTGAACAATCTAGGACAATGTTTAACCAATTCAAAAGATTGCATCAACTACATGGATCGTAGTGGTGTTTACAAATTACAGTGCTCTGATTGTGATGCTACATATATAGGTAGAACCTGTAGATCACTAACTTCCCGTTCCCAAGAACACACTAAAAAAGAGAACACTTCCACCTTCTCACAACATCTTGCACAACATAAACATACCCTCAACATACCAGAAGACGTCTCTTTGTTACATAATATACCCCAAAAAAAAATTTTCTAAAATTAGATTTATATGAAGACTTGGAAATAGTCAAAGAAAAGCAAAGAAGCCCCAACTGCGTTAATCGCCATGTATCTTTCAACCGTGACTTTCAACCCTTACACCGACAACTCTTTTCATAACCCACACTTCTCAAATTTACCCCATCTTCTTCATCTGTCTTTCCTCTATAAATGTCAACACCTTAATCCTTCTCAACAATTATTGTTTTTAAAAACAACCATCCTCTCTACACTACTGTCAAAACACTCCCTCCAAAAGAATTTTTCAGCCCCCTATTGTTAACATCATATCTTTTATACCTCACTATTTCATTATTTTACAATCTTCACTTTTGCACCATATTCCTGTCCATTCTTTTTTCTTTTGCTAGTTCTCTGTCTTTTCATATATCTACCATCCACCCATTAGTTCCAAACTCAGTAAACATTTAAACACAATCCAGCAATTCATCAGAATTCACTTTCTCCCACTTTACCTAAACCTTTAATCAACCATTGCTCCCCCCTCTCTTAGTCAACAACTTACTACACCATACTCACAAATAAAATTTCAAACTTTTATGTATCAGATTTTAACACAACCAAAATATATTTTGTTCAGGGTGCTAGATGCTTTAAGCATGAAGGACCTCTATCATCTCTAATTTTGTTGATTAACTCATTCATTTCCCTTTAACCCATTCCCCTTTATTCTTTAGTCATTCCATTTACTGTTATTCCTGCCAGGTCTCTGAGGATCTCAGTCTTTCCATAAAATTTTTAAATTTAATCACATAAATTATAACTTTAATTCCTTCAGCCGGAAGATTTTCAATCATTTTTTCTCAAACTATTGGACTCACTTATATTAAAAAAATTTTTACGATACTAGCAGTATCAAACAATTTCATCTACTTAAAAAAGTCTTACATTAGCTACAAATATATACTAATTATTCTTCCTTGTCCTAGATGTTAGCAACATAAAAGGACATTTCCATATATTTCAGCTAATTCTTCACAAATTACACCTTTTAGACCACACTCCATACGATAAAGAGTAAAATAAGCTGCCTAATACATACGTCATCTTCTTATACATGACCTTCAACAACACCAGTAATTTACATCTTTTACATCCAATATTAAATAATTATAGAGAAATTTTTAAATTCCAATACCTGGATTACTGTTATCATTTTAATATCATCAAAGTTTTTTAATCTTTTGGCTGTAGTAATATAATGTTTAACTAACACTGTTTCATGGTTCATTGACATTTTGTTTCTGACACCGCTCATGAGTATTTCATCAATCAGTTGCCAACCGTAGTCCGTTTGAAGAGGTGTACTCTCCGGACACTGGAACTCACTTAAGCATGGGTGTATGTTACCTGAAGTAAAATCTAATTAAAATATTAAACATCATATAATATTATAAACATCATGTACATTCTTCGGTAACATTTTTCAATTTAAAGGGTTTTTACCCAAATATTTTGGTGGCTCAGGCATGTTAACCTGTAAGTATAACCATTTCATTGTTTTTAACCTTAGTCAAAATTTTAAACCACGTTTGTTGTAACTAAATGGTTTATACTTATTTTAGGCATTTTAACCTGATGATGGAACAGTTGTTCCGAAAACGTTCGTGCTTGTAATGTTGCCCTTTTAAGGGTTTTTATAAAATAAAATATACCCACATACAAAGAATAACCTCTTTTGAAGTTACAAATAATTTGGAACAACCATTTCCTGGACGAATAATTTCTACACGAGGAACAATAAAATGGCCCCCTAGATCACCAGATTTAGCACCTTTGGTATTTTATTTCTTAGGAATGCTAAAATCAAAATTATATCGGCATGATTTCGAACGAGCCACCAATTTAGCAGAATTGTAAGAAAAAATTGTTCAACTTTGTAGTCGAGTACAACCAAATCAGCTAAATGCAATGAGACTTGCTTTAATTGATAGATTCGGATTTTGTTTAGCTTAAAATGGTGGTTTGTTTGAACATTTTATTGGCTAGAGATTTTTTAAAAATGCCTTTAATTTTAATTATTTAGAATAATTTTTTTGATTGGTTTTTTTCTTATAAAAATAATATTTATATTTAGTTAATGTTTGTTAAGTTAATTATTGTTTTATTTCCTAGCTACCAGAGCTAAAAATCTACAAAAATTACATTTAAAACTCGAATTCCTATAAGTGTTTGAGTTTTTCTTAAAGATTTACTGACGGAAAGTTGGCGACGAAATAATTTTATGCAAAGAACTACACCACATCAACTTACTGTCGGTCATCGATGTATTTTTATGCCGCTTCGCACTGTAAAAGAAGGCGTTGCTTAAAATTTCAAACTCTTCAGGGGAATAATGCTTTGTTGCCACATATAAATTACTTAAATCACTGTTCTTTGTTAACTAATAAAGTAATTGATAAAATCGATTAGAAAATAACAATTACGTGGCTACTTTATTTGAATTTTTTTGGGACAATATTAATTTTTATTCTACAATGAACTGTAGTCGATTTAAATATTATTTTAGACTCATGCATCGGACTAAAATTTAGAAGGAAAGATGTAACAGAAATAATAGCAACACTGTTTAAAAGTCATACCTACTCCGTCGAGATGATGACTGCCTCTCACTTCTATTCAAACAATTAAGTGTTATCTTTGTTCCACATACTGAATAACGTATACGGTAGTTGAAAATTTGCCGAATCTGTATAAATAATCAACATTGGTCCTCTTACTAGGTGACAAAATATATACCTACTGATGTCATTGTAGAAATATTCACAACAATGATATTTATTTTCTAAGCCAAGGATTATATCCATATCCTACCAGAATTTTCAAGTCAAAAAGATATTTCCTAGTATACCGATTTGCAAGCAATTTTTGAGGATTGCTAACATAGACCCTTTCAATAACTAACCATTGCATCGATATATATGGCTGTTTATCGCTCCAAATATCTGCTATTTGTGATGGAGTTCCCATAGGTATTTACATTAATTGATAAGAATTCATCCATAAGTTACAAAAACTGGTTAAAAAGATTTACTGATCTAGACAAGAGGTGGGGCGCTTCACACAGGCGTGGCCTACTACTCATGCATGCGCAGGAAAAAAGTACGCCCAAGTAAGGTGTTTTCTACTGTAGAAAAGACCTCACTTTTGCCTACCTTTGCTTGAGTTGTAGGCCACGCCTGTGTGAAGCGCCCTGCCTCTTGTCGAGATGGGTAAATCTTTTGTATTTAATATTCTTCTTTTACTAACATGCTATGATGAAGTTGTTTGAACATATTATATGTATATCACAAATAAGAGATGTAAAAACATTACCATGTGTAATACAAAAGGCATAGACGTAAAATTGCTTAACATAGTATTGAAATAAAAATGTTTAAATTGTATAGGTAAATCGTGCGGTTAATAATCAAAAGTTTTTCTTTGTAAGATGATAACCACTTTCACATACTTCACCAAAAGGGGTATGAATTTAATTAAAAAAATTTAAACCCAAATTGATGAAAATGTAAATGAAAATAAACCATGATATTTCGACGCTGAACATTTCCTCTACTTAATAAATGTTCTGGTTTGTCATATATTACAAATAAAAAAAAAGTAAACCTTACCTTAAATGTTGTTAGGATATGGCTAACATTTTCTGCAATTGAAAATAGCTTTTATGAGTAAAACTGAGTATGTGTATTTAAGACATAACTATATATAACACTCCGTTCTCCGTATCTTTGCACATCATAGTTGTACGAATTAAATCAAAGCGTTTAAATCAGACGTAAGTCCTTTCTGGATTCATAAAATAATTAGGAAATGTTTAATATTTCGTTAAACGTATTTATAGTGATTGTTTTTGTTTATTTATTTTTTTTTATTAGAAAAAGATGTCGCATCCACCAAAAGGTTATTAGCGACGGAACAAAATATAAATAACAAAGTTAAACACCTACAGATTATACAAAATGTTTATGGATCTAAGATAATTCACTATATTGTCACAGGAACAGTTTTGACCTAAAGCCTGTGGTAGAGCGAGTGGATCTTGTAGCGCTGTCTTTCTTGGTCATATTTACTACAAATTGTTAAAAAGTGTTCGACTGTTAATCGGACGTTACACTGATCACATATAGGTGGATTTTTCTTTGTGAAAAGGTAGGACTGCGTTAATCTGGTATGTCCTACACGTAAACGCGCAACCGCAATTTGTTCTCGTCTATTGCGCGACGATGGAAACCACTGAGACACATTATTTTTGATTTTATTTAAATTGGAATTAGTAGAACAAACACAACACTTTTTAAAATAAGCTTTTAAGTCACTGGAAACACACTTGTCTATCGGCTCCGACAAATCACTTAAAATTGCCTCTCGTGCAATCCTGTCAGCTTCTTCATTTCCTGTTATTCCGACTTGTGAGGGAACCTCACACCTGAGAGTTAGATGATACTGAACGATTGTCTACAGAAGAGTCACTATCTAAGTCAGAAATCTCTTTCCCTAAGTGGTTGTGTAGTTTCTTTTGAAGTTTTGTAAACTTGCTTTTTGTAGATCTATCATTTGCATATTGATAGCTGCTTTGTAAAAGATGGAGTAAACCAGCCATATCAGTTGTAAATTCTTTTACGACGCTAATAGTGTCGGGGGAGCCTTGGACATTATCAATCAGTAAGGACAATTGGTGGAAATTTAAAACGAATGATGGGGTATGATTATCAATGAAATTTTCAAGAGTTTCCCGTGTAGATTGGACTTTAGATGAGCGTGGTTTTTTTGGTTTAGAGAGTTTGGGTTTTGCAAACAGATTTTCTGATGAAATTGCTGAATCTGAAGGAGGCGTGTCGATCTCACCAATACTGCGTTTTATGGAAGAACTTGGGTTTTCGCAATTGCTATTAGAGTTTTTATTTAGATGATGTGGCTTTATTACATTTGGAAGTACTGGAGCAAACTCATTGGTAGTGACAGAAGTCGAGCTTGTAGTTTTATTTGTAAGACTGGTTGAAATGGTTATTTCAAAAAATTGTGGTGATGTATCAGTTTTATTAGAATTTTCTGCAGTTGTATCTAATGGAAAAGGAGCTGATAGATTGGAAAATATTGCTTCCGAAGTTTGTGAAAACGGTATTGCCGCTGAAGGAGGTTGATTAAAAGTGTTGCTATGAGTAGGAGTATTAGTAGTTTCTTTGTCGTGGAGATTTGTAGGTGTAGGTGATATGCTCGGATTTGATAATGGATAACTTGATGACTGCTGGGTGTTTGGTACCTTGTGTAGTATACTTGTTGAAGCTGTTTGATTTGGTACTTCATTGTTTGACTCAATATGAGTTGATTCCGTTACTGAACTGGTTTTGCATTGGAATGATATGTGTCCTGCATTTTTGCAAATAAAGCAGGTGAGTGTACCTTGTGACAAAAATATGCGGTAAGGTGTTTTGTCGAAATTTATTAGAATAGAATCTGGAATTGGTGATGTTATAGGGCTTATATAAACTTGCCTCCGAAAGCTCAATATGTGACTATATTCGGGAAGAGTCGAGCTAATTTTCAGAAATGTTATTGGGGAAATAAGCTTTAAACCGATATTCTGTAATTCTTCAACTAATACTTGATGAGGAATTGACGGGCAGACTTCAGACAAGACTAGTCTTTCTGCTGGAGAGACAAGTCTTCGTGCTGTTACAACTTCGCCGAGTACTTCTATAGAGCCATGTTGTGTCATGAAGTTATCTACTACGGTTTTGTTTGCCAAATACATGCAGATTCTATTATGAGATAATCTAGATGAAAAAATAATATTTTTTGGGTTGATGATTGTACCCAAAGGAATGAGATAATCCTGCAGTTTAGCATTATCGATACAACTAAATACAATTGCTTGGTTCTTACTCGGAAAAGAATGTGAAGCGGCTGAAGCATAACTGTTTGTGATATTCGAACGTTGATTTACTGGACTGGTTAGATCGGAAGGTGTGTTTACATTGTGTGAAGTCATTTTAAGCTACGGTGGCGAAGGCCTTACTCCGACTCTGGTAAATGAAAAACCAATCGCATGCTACTATAAGCTACTTGTAGCAGCTAACCTCACAAAATGATTGTACGGTAGTGTATATTTATTATTTGACGTTTTCTTTTCACAATAATAAAATAATAATTACGTATAGATGACTTACGTAGTAGTATCTAGTAGATAAACACTTTAATTTTAAAAAACTATTTAATAAAACCACTTGTTTTTATTAAAAACTAGGAGTACGATATCAGTACAACTTAACCGTACCTTGCCAGGGCCGGTCTCCCTTGTTTATCTATTGTACTGGACGTTAACAACTCATTATAGAATTGTTTTGAACTTAGACCATAAAAACTAAAATCCGTTTTTATTGTCTAAGGTTTTAAATGTAATTTTGAGTTTTCTACATATTCAACGTTATTATGATTATTGGAAGACATGCTCTATTTGAAATACTGTAGTCGAGAAAGATGTACCCAAGATCAAACAGTTTAAATTCTCATATTTATTTACTTATTTATACACCAAAGCATCCAACAGCCGAAGCCAGTTACTGGATGAAAAAAGTTTTCATTCAAAATACAATATTAAATATTTACATCGTATACATATGACATTCAATTTTTAAGCTTAAGCATAAGACAATGCCCTAAAAGAAAAAAAACTCTTGTGCGTGCTTTTCGACCTAAGTTACTAACACAAAAAAAATTAATTAAACTTTACAAAACAAAACAATAAAAACAATGGAAAAAGAAAAATTTCGAAAATACATTAATTTGTAGTAAACTTAAAGGGTGTTACAAATTAGTGCTCAATCTGTTAGGCTAAAATAATTCGACTTTCCTTATGTCGCATACCTAGAGACTTAGTATTTATTTTTTATACTAGCTGGTTTTTATCAATTTTTTTTACTTGTGTATCGAACTTCTCTGTAGTTTCCAGAATAAAGTGTGAAAAGTTATGTGTAAAAGGTTTCATTGTTTTAGCCTAAAGAATGTATCAATTACTTTGTTACAACCTATTTCCACAAATATGACTAAATTACTAAATTATTGAAATAAATTGAAAAAAAAACAAAATATCAAAATTATATATTTCCTTCACTTTCAGAATCCGAGCTATCTCCAGGATTTATTATGATGGGTTGAATATCAACATCAACTATATTTTGCTCTCGGACACACCACTTTTGAATAATTTCATGAGTGTGTCTTACACATTTTTCCCAAATGTCTCCATTATATTGATTAAATGCCTCTTTCCACATATTTCTAACAGATATTTCTAATCAGAATAGCCGTCCCTACCAATATGCTTATTGTAACATGACATGAAATTTGCCCAAATTAATAGAATAGCGTTGAATTCGCAATGATAAGGAGGTAGTCTCAACACTTCATGACCATGCTCTCTTAGTAACTCATCAATAACATACACATTTTCTTTTTTATTCATTTTTGCAACTTGTAATAATTCAGGTTTTGTAAATTTTGGGTCAAATTGGATGTTATTTGTTGTCAGTCAGGTAACAATTTCATCTTTCTTTGAAGCAGTGGTATGTTGCTTTTCTAAAAGAATACTATGATATGGAGCATTATCCGTTACAATCAACGATGGTTCTTCTAAATTGGGAATAACTTATGTCCTTATCCACTTAGTAAAAATGTCGTTGTTTATTTCTCCATGGTAATCAATATGTTAGACTTAGAACAAAACAATAAACTTGCTTCAGAAACAAATCTTTTAGAAGAACCAGCGTGAACAATTATTATGAAACGTTTACCATCAAAACCGTCTGGTTTACGTACACTTTTGCTACTATGGTTTGTTTTTTAACCAGGAGGAGTAATTCAAATTTACCGCACAGTAATGCTTGTTTATAATTGGTCTAACCGCAGGCAAGTTTACTCCACTAAATTATGACATTTTGACACTAATGACATTTATGAAATTTAAAATTTTTTTTTCTATTTTCAAAAAGCCGCATCAACCATAAAAGGTTATTAGCGGAAGTTTATTACGATATATATGGTAGTGTACATATTATAAGGTTAGGTAACATAAAAATTTATCAACTAAAAGAAAAATTACATGAAATAGGTTAATGTCCTTAAGATATTTGATCGTATTGGTTAAGTTACAGTCTAATATATTTTTAAGTTGACCTGGTTCTTCAGAAATGTTGTTGGTGCTTCGTTCATATGAGTAAAGTGGACAGTCTGTAAGTATGGGTTGGACTGTTTTTTGGCATCTACAGTATGAGCATTCTGGTGATAGCTGCTTCGTTAATAAGTCTTGATGGGTTAATGTTGTATGACCAATTCTTAGGTGATTTATAACCACCTGTTCTCTTCTTTTTTCTGGAAGTTGGAGCCGGCCACCGATAGAGGGTTTAATTACTTTAAAGTTTGAGTTATTTTAATCCCAGCATCGCTGCCAAACTTCTGTACAGTATTGTTTGATATTAAGGTAGATATCTGTGACTTGAATTTGTTTGATAATATCGATGCTTTCATTTGAGGTTGCTTTAACCGCTAAGGCGTCAACCTTTTCATTACCTGAAATACCTATATGTGATGGTATCCAGATGAAGTGAATGTTTACATTTTTGTTTTGTAAGTAATGAAGCATAGATTTTATTTTTTGGATGATTTTACGTGTTGGATAGACTTGTTTGATGCTTTGGAGTACAGATAATGACAGAAGATTAGTATCTGTATATTTTTTGACAAAATTCAAGTGCTTTTAAAATTGCAATAGCTTAACCAGTAAATACGCTGCAAAAAGTAGGTATTCGTGTAGCATATTCGATATCATCTGTTGAAAAGGCTGCAGCACAGCCATTTTTGATTTTTGATGCGTCAGTGAAAATCTTAACATAATTGTCATATTTTGATAGAATTTCTTTATATAATGTACGAACGAGGGTAAGATTTGTGGTATTCTTTGGGTAAGTTACTAGAGATGTATTAATAGTAGGAGTATTAATTGTCCAGGGGGGTTTAGTTGGGTATGCAGACAGCGAGTATGTCAACAAATTGGTATTATATCCACAATTCATTACAAGTTCTTTAAAGGTTACATATCTTGATTGTCTGTTACTTTTGTGAGTGGTGTTATTTATATGTAGGAGTAGGTATTAGGGTTGTTAATATTGCTATATAGTTTAGCAGCATATCTTAGTGTGGTATATTGTCTTCTTATAAACAAAGGTGGTCCATTTAGTGCGTGTGTGTGTGTGAGAGAGAGAGAGATGGCATTAGACAAAAAATCTTTTTGCCACAGAAAATTGTTATAAGGATGTTTAAATTTTTATTTTAGAATCGTTTATAAACTTGATTAGAATATTATATATAGATTTGTCAGAATAAGATAACAGATTGCTGATGTTAACTGGTAGGCTAATATTGAGATCAATTAAATCTAGATATAGGCTTCGAGTCTGTTCCCTATGATTAGGACAATCGAAAAATAAGTGGTTCAAATCTCCGACAGATTTACCATCACAAGGACAGAAAGGGGTTTCCTAGATTCCAATCCTATGCAGATGCTCTGGAAAGAGGCCATGGTTAAGTTTTAACCGGGTTATTAACGAAGAATGTACTTTATTATAGTTAAAATTAAAATGGGGAATATTTTTTGGTAAGCATGGATGAATAGAAAAGTAATGGTTTCTTGAAGTCTTCTAAACCTCTTTATATTTTGACATCCATCTTTCCCTGCCAATACTCCTGATAATAGAAAAAAGATTTTTAAAGTAGTAAAAATTTGTAATTTCTGATATCTCAGATGTATTTTTTGCTATACCATCCACCAATTCGTTTCCAATTACTCCATTATGTCCTTTAACCCAGAGTAAAGTAACTGTTTTTTTTGTGAATTTTAGATCCTGTAATAATTTTTTGATATCAAGTATAATGGAGTTTTGAAAACTATCCAATGGATGGCTACGAATAGCTTGTAATACTGCCTGAGAATCTGATACTATTACGATGTTCTCACAATAATTAGTGACACACCAAGTTAGTGCTTTCTGTATAGCAGCAGCCTCGGCTGTAAAAATAGAACAACATTCAGGAATTCGATATTTCTCAACATAATTGCTGTTTGAAACAAAAAAAGCGAAACCAGTACTTTCAACAGTTTTTGAACCATCTGTATAAATTATTGTTAAATCTTCCCCTAATTTGCTTAGTATGGATTTAAATATCATATTAGTTAAAATTGGCAAGTCTGAATAAGAGGGCATTATAATGGTTGGTTTGTCTATCAGAACTTCAAAGTCTTGTATGAAAAAAGGAAATTTTAGGAGCTGTAATATACATAAGTATATTATATATATTATATATATACTAGTACGGAAGGCACCCAGCACGTCTCAAAGATACACGTTGGATAACGTCTAAGGCTTTAAAATGTTTTTTACTAGCAGTAGAATAGCACATTGCACCGTAATCTAATTTACTACGGATGAGTGATTTATATAAATATAGCAGAGTAACTATATCAGCACCCCAATTTCTGTTAGAAAGTATTTTAAGGAGGTTTATTTTTGGCTAACAGGATAAGGCTAATTTTTTAATAAAGTCTGTCCATTTGAAATGACTGTCGATCACAATCCTAGAAAGTCTGTTGAATCTACTTGTTTTATGTTAATATCATTTAGAATTAGGGTAGGTTTGCTATTGGTTTTATTTTTACTAAAGATAATAAAATAGGTCTTTTCACTTGAAAACGTAAAATCACTTTTGTGGGACCATATTTCCAGTTTGTGAAGAAATGCCTGAAGGATTTTTGTCGCGAGAGAGATATTACAACTTCTAGTGTAAACTATTATATCGTCAGCATACAAATTTGCTTTTAATGGTTACTCTATTTCTTGTGCAATATTATTAATAGCTAAAAAGAAAAGTGTAGGGCTTAGAGTGGAACCTTGTGGAATTCCATTTTGTAAGTGCTCAGTCTTTGAATTGATGCCATTAACACGAACTTGAAATGTTCTGTTACTCATAAAATTTTTAACAAAGGCTAGAAAGTTTCCTTGTATGCCGCAGCTAACCATTATTTTCAGAATGCGATGTCGCCATGCAGTATCAAAGGCTTTTTTTATATCGAAAAATATGGAAATAACTTGTTGATTGTTTCTAAACGATTCACATATATCATTTACGAAAGATATTAGATTGTCATTTGTCGATCTTTCCTTTCTAAATCCATTTTGGATCGAGGTCAGTAGCTGGCTTTTGGCTAGAAACCAAACTAATCTATTATTTAAGATTTTTTCAAGTAATTTACAAATATTATTCGTAAGAGAAATTGGTCGGTAAGAAGAGGGGTCAGTTTTTATTTTATATTGTTTTAAAATGGGGATGATTATAAATTGACACCAGATTATAGGAAAGGTTTTTTTAATGAAAATCTGATTAAATATATCTAGAACCATTAGTTTACCTGAGAGTGGGAGGTTTTTTATAAAAATAATTGGAATATCATCAGGGCCTGGAAAAGTATTTTTTGATTTTTGCAAAGCCTCTTCAAACTCTTGGTATGTGATAGGCAAATTTAATTGATCATTATTGTCTATTATTCTGATATTGTCTTTTTCATTCTCACATTTAAAATTTAAAAATTCAGGGTTAAAATTTGTATTGCTAGAATTTGTTTTATATACATTTGCCAGTGTATTACAGATTTCTTGTTTAGATGTTATTAAATTATTACCATTAAGCAAGGTACTAATTTGAGTTGGATTATGTTCTCCGTTTAGTGTGCGTACCTTGTTCCATATAACTGGCATCGGAGTTGATGAATTAATCGATGAAACATATCGCATCCAGGTTTCTTTTTTACTTTTTTTAATCAGATATTTAGTTTTACCTCTCAAACTTTTAAAATTAAGAAGATTCTCAGAAGTTTTATGTTTTTTTAGAATATTTAATGCATTCTTGCTAGCTTTCATAGCAGCAGATATCTCTTGGTTCCACCATGGAACCGGTTTTCCTTTACATAATTTGGTTTTTCCTATGAATATATTAGCAGTTTTTATAATGATATCATTAAAATATTGTATGTTAAAATAGTATCTATATTTTCTTCTGGAGTATAGTCCAAGATGTAATTTCTTACAAGATGTTGATATAGTTCCCAATCGGCGGAATCTACTTTCCATTTTTGATAGATAGGGGTGTTTGGTGTGCCGGTTATAGTGGTTTCCATTATTGTAGGATAATGATCACTATTATAAAGATAATCTAGACTATTCCAAACGAAGGAGGTTGATAATAAGGGCTCACATAGAGATATATCTATGGCGGTGGAAGTACCATTCTGAGAACTAAAATATGTAGGATTACCAGTATTCATGAGTATTAAATTTTGGGCATCTATAATATCCATGAGCAATCGACAATTTTTATCTGTTTTGTTGCTACCCCACGCGATATTGTGACAATTTATATCACCTACTATTAATTTGGGATTAGAAATTTGGTTAATTAGATACTGGAGACCTTTTAGTGTGGTTTCATTAGGATGAGGTATATAAATATTGCAAATATTGATGTTTTTGCAGTTGATATTGTATGACACTGATACAGCTACAGCTTCTAGATTAGTATGTAGCTTAATTTCTTTGGTCTGAATAGGATTTTTTACTAAAATACCAACACCTCCACTAGCATATGTTGCGTCTCGATTTTTAAGGAAATGGGAATAATTTTTTATATTCAAGTTATTAGTTTTAAGGTGGGTTTCCTGTAAACATATTATAAGAGGAGAAAGATCGTTTATAAGTAGATTAACGGATTCTAAATTATTAAAATAACCAATAAGATTTCACTGTAACATGAATGTATTATCCATTTTATATTACAACGTGGGGAAGGGAGTTATCGCTTTCAATATCCGAGGATGAATCAGTAACTGAGGATTGTATCTTTTTTCGAAGTCTTGTTAGTTTATTTTTTTATTTTGCGATCAGGAATATGGTCGTGTAGTGGTAGTTCTTGAGACAGTCATCAGAAAAACCAATATAACCGGCCATATAAACACCAAATCAGTACAAATTACTGCATATGTAGACGATGTAGCCATCATTAGTAGGAATAAGCCACGACTAATGGAAGTGTTCAAACAAATTGATCCTGAAGCAAGAAAAAGAGGTCTCAAAATAAACGAAGCAAAAACGAAGTATATGACAGTCAAAAGAATAACTGACAATGAAAATAATATCACTATACTATCGATATCACTATACTATCAATAGACAACTATACTATCGAACGAGTGGATGCCTTTACATATCTCGGCACAGAAATCAATGAGAAGAACTCCGTAAGTAGCGAAATTAATGCACGTATTTCCAGCGGGAATCGTACATACTATGCTAATAAAAGATTGATGACATCGAAATTATTAGACAAAAGAACCAAAATGACTATCTACAGAACACTGATTAGACCCGTAGTAACCTATGGATGTGAAACTTGGGTAATGACGAAAAAAGATGAAGCCCAACTCAGGACATTCGAGAGAAAAATACTGAGGAAATTATATGGCCCGGTACAAGAGGAAGATGGCACATGGAGAATCAGGGGAAACGACGAGGTTAATGAGTTAAATGAAGGTTATGACATTGTAAGATTTGTGAAAAGTCAAAGACTGTCATGGCTGGGACATGTGCAGAGACAAAACGATGCAAAAACAACAAAGAAAATGTTACAATGGAAGCCCATAGGAAGGCGAAAAAAAGGAAGGCCCAGAACGAGATGGTTGGATGACGTGGAAGACGACCTGAAAACAATGAACATAAGACAATGGAGAAGAAGGACACAAGAGAGATCTGAATGGAAGGACATAGCCAGACAGGCAAAGACCCATCCAGGGTTATGATGCCAAAAGAAGAAGAAGAAGAATTATTATTTTTTTAATTCTCAGATTTCAAATAGAAAAAAGTACTTTATTGACCAGCATTGTGGAACCCCACAATTTTTTTGAAAAATTAAATTCCTCTAAGTTAGCCCAAATATCTCGGCGGGATAGTTTAAGCAGTTCAAAAAAAAAAGGAGGAAGACACATTTAAATTTGATTTATTCCAGTTGATGGATGATTGAATCCAACATTCCTCTATATAAAGTTAATAACCCTAGTTTTAAATGCTTTTTCGAAAAATATCTTAATAAATCCTTACCGGACGAGAGTACATTGAGAAAACATACTGTGGAAAAATGTTATATGGAATGTATTTCAAAAATTAAGCGGGAGTTAGAGGGCAATATTTTGTATATTATCGTGGATGAAACGACAGATGTATGCGGCAGGTATATAGCTAATTTAATGATTGGAATTTTGAACGAAAACTTTGCGAGAAAACCTTATTTAGTTGCCGTTAAAGAATTGGAAAAAACAAACAATCTAACAATAAGTCGATTTATATAAGATAGTTTAACAAACCTCTTTTTACCCAACGCTATACCAGTGAATAAAATAGTTTTAATGCTTTCAGATGCTGCGGTATATATGTTTAAAGCTGCTGTTAATTTAAAGATTTTTTATCCTAATTTAATTCATTGCACTTGTGTAGCCCACGGGGTAAATAGAATTGCTGAAGAAATAAGAAATCTGTTTCCGTTGGTAAATAATTTTATAAATTTTATGAAAAAGTTTTTGTAAAGGTTCCGTTGAGGGTGCAAATATATAAAGAAAGACTTCCCGGTGTCCCTTTGCCACATAAACCAGTAATTACAAGGTGGGGAACCTGGCTCGAAGCAGTTTTTTTTTTAATTTGAACACTGCAATTAAATATAATTAGTTATGTCAGAATTTGATGATGATATTTCCGAAGCCATTCGAGAAGCAAAAAAAAATATTAAAAAATCCCAAATTGAAACAGGAACTCGCTTATATCAATGACAATTATAAATTAATAGTTACCACAATTACCTTATTAGAAAAACAAGAGATAAATTTATGTGAGTCAGTAAAATTAATAGATAATTTAAAAAAGAAAATTAAATGGGCACCTGGAAGTAACGGTCAATTAATTTAAAAAAAATTAAATATGTTTTCGACAAGAATGAAGGTTTTTCGTTTTTATCTAATGTTGCTTTTGAATGGGACATTTTCCGAGGAATTTCAAATTATGCCAGATTTATTATCCGCTCTGAAATATGCTCCAATTACATCTGTCGATGTCGAACGTTCGTTTTCAATGTTCAAATTAATTTAAGTGATCGAAGACAGTTTTAAGACCGAAAATATTGAAAAACATTTAGTTGTTTCTATTAATGATAAAATTTTAAGTGGTTACAATGTTTAATTATTAATTTACAGTTATTTAGTTACTAGTTTATTTATATTAATGTTATGATTATGATGTGTAAATATACCTGCCTTAAGTTAATATTACGTTAATTCACTTTGTACAATAAATAATAAGTTATATTCCTTTATTGCCTATATTATGCCTAAATGTTAATATTCCTGCCTTTTTTAATAAATATCTTTGCCTATATAGGCGCCTTTTTCTTCAATTTTTGTTGCCTATAAATCCGAGCTTTAGCTATCACTTATTCCATTGAGAGCAGATAGGACAATGGCCTGGTTTTTGGTTGGATATTTAAATAAAGTAACAGCGTTGGAATATGAACATGGTTGATTGTTGTTAGGAGAAGAAACAGAACCAACAGAATCTTCATCCATTTTTAAAAATATTATTCATATTTTGGCACCTCTATTCTTCAGACGGTCCTGTTTCCATAAAAACAGAATCAGTAATGAGGTACCAAAAGTTGTGTAGTTGATAAATCCGGTACCAGGAACTTGTTTTGATAGAAGTATCTTTAATTATATTATAATAAATACTACTTACAGTTTTTCTCCAAGTATTTCAAATTTATTTTTATAGTAAATAATATCGCAAAATGTATGGTGTAATTAGACTAGCTATTAAACACGTCTGTTAACGACAAAGGTTCGACGTCGAATAAAAAAATTCAAAATTTATATCGACGCTTTTTTGTATTTTCTGCGTTGTTCCTTTAATTTTTAGATTTTTCGTTTGCATTTATATAAAAAAGTTCAAAATATGCCAAGTACCAGTGGTAATTATCCTTCTCCACCTAAAAACGCCGAGTAGATTTGGGTCATTTATCATCAAACGAAAAACAAGGAATTATATAAAATGTACAAACAAATAAATATTGATAATCCTGGAATGAAAATAACAGCTATGGTAGCAAAAATAAAACAGGCAACAGGTTAGTTTTTCAGAATAGCTATTGTTAAAATTAAAACTTACTAAAGTAATGTGCTAATTTTAGGTGTTGCGAATTCAACTATTTACACAACAATTAAGGAATATAAGTAGACTTGAACGGTAAGATGTTATAAAAATATTGGCGGTCACCTTCTATCCTTGCAACATACGATGAAAGAGTTAAAACATCCTGAAATAAAATGAAATGCCCACTTTAAATAAAATTTTAAGTGAAATTAACATTCGCCCAGATCTTCCAAATATGTGTCGTTTATTATTATATAAATTCTTGAAGCAAATCAATTTTAAGTAAGTAAATGTGGGTTAACCACAAATATGTAGTAAATAAAAAGTGCAACACATAAATTTTAATATTATGTCTGAGTTAGGCAATCAATTAGAAGATAAAGAGGTTGATTTAAATGTACATTTTATTACTCCTTTTTGGTTTACTCCTCCTGGTTAAAAAACAAACCATAGTGTTTTGCCACGAAGATGTTTTATTTCCTTTTGAATAAATCCATGTTTCATCCAAAAAACAAGTTCTCATGGATGCACACTTTCCAGGTTTTCAAAGTACTTACGAAAGAATTTTGCTCTTAAAGCACCAATATTGGTTCGTTCAAATAATGATCTTCGATTGTCATCCTTTTTATGTTTAAATCCTATATCTCTGACTATAATGCTCAAGGATGTTTTTCCCATAGTAACAACTTCTTTTTCCTCTAATTCACATTTCAAACCTTGTAGACTAACATGCTTTTCTAAAAAAAAACTAGTAATAATAGTGAAACTTTATTTTAGAAGTATTAATTTTGATGTGAAACATCTATTGGCTGTGGTATAAACCAGATCGTTTTTTTTTTTTTTTATTTATTTATGCCTCAACCTCATAGGGTCATTGGCGTTGTACAATTTAGAGTTTTACAGTTTATTTAGTACATTTATGGAATGTAAGTATGATGTCAAATTGTTCATATCAGTTCCGTCACTTAATATTGCCTGTAAGGTATCTTGTAATTTATATTGAAGTCTCTCCATGCGATATAAAGGACACTCCAGTAAAATATGGCGAACACTGAGCACAATATCACATATGTTGCACTTTGGTTTTAATTCACTCTCTAGCAGATGTTTATGGGTGATGGCGGTGTGGCCTATTCTCAGACGAGATAGGATGGTTTGATGTTTACGCTTATTTGGGGTTGATTTCCAAGGTAATATGGAATGTTTTACTTCTCGTAGTTTGGATGTTGATTGATTCCACTTGGTCTGCCAATCATTGATTATTAAGTTCTTGATTACAGGTTTTATATCTAGATGTGGAATGCTTCTGATTTCTACAGCTTCCGGACTCGAGATTGCTAGTTTTGCCAAGGAATCTACTTCTTCGTTACCAGCAATTCCAATATGGGAAGGAATCCATACAAAGTTGACATTTATGTTCATAGTTTGCAGTTGGCTTAATGCTGATTTAATAAGTAGTAGACTTGGATGACTAGGATATAAGTTATTTAGGGCAGTTACAGAACTTAGGGAATCCGTAATAATGACAGGGTTTTTGATACTATTTTCTACCACAAAATTTATTGCATTGAGAATAGCAGTTAATTCGGCTGTGTAAATGGATGTTAATTTAGGGAGTTTCATTAATATTTTTGTTTCCTTAGACATAAATGCTGCTCCCACTCCATCTATAGTTTTAGAGGCATCGGTATATATAAGTGTATGGTTACTGTATGTCTTGAATTCTTGGAGGACATATTGATATAATGCTTTGGGATGGTTATCTGCTTTTTTATATATGGAGAGTTTGGTATTGATAGATGGGATGGGAACAGTCCAAGGCGGAACAGTGTTAATATCGGGTATACAATAGATATCTTGAAATTTGAATTCAAGTTCATTGAGGTATCTATTTACCCTTTCATAAAAAGGAAGGCCTAGCATGAGTTTTGAAGATATTCCTAAAACGGTCTGAATTTACATAGTGATTAACAGGATTCATAGGATTTGCCTGTATTGATGCCGCATATGTTAGTGAAAGTTGTTTTCTTCGGAATTCCAGGGGGACTTCTCCAGCTTCACAGTGTAAACTTTCAGTAGGGCTAGTATAAAAAGCACCTAGTATAGTTCGCAAAGCACTATTTTGTATTCGATCGAGTTGTTTTATGATATATGGTTTTGCTGAATCATAAATAATACAAGCGTAGTCGAGTTTGGACCTGATCAATGACTTGTACATAAGGGTCAGTGTTTTACTATCTGCTCCCCACGTGTTGTGTGCAACAGTTTTTATAATGTTAAGTGCAGATTGACAAGTACTTTTTAGATCATGAATGTGGTGGTTCCAGGATAATCTGTTGTCAAATGTCATGCCTAGACATTTAATTTTCTCAACATATTTTATTTCTTTATCAAACAGTTTTAATTCTGGAGTGATATAACTTCTTTTTTTTGAAAATAGCATAGCCTTTGATTTTGTTGTTGATAATTGAAGACCTGTGGAATTTGTCCATAATTCGAGATTCCATAGCACTTTCTGTAGATGGGTCTGAAGGGTTTTATCATTTATCCCCTTAACAAAAATGATTAAGTCATCTGCAAAGAGTCTAGCTTTTACTGGTAAGTCACAAGTGGAGATAATATTATTTATTGCAATAAGAAATAGGGAGACGCTTAAATTAGATCCTTGAGGAATTTTTGTATTAGATAAAGTACCGTTAACTCGTACATTAAAAGTTCGATGAGATAGGAAATTTTTTATGAATTGTGCTATATTACCTTTTATTCCCCATCGACTAAGTGTTTGAATAATACCATGTCGCCAAACTGTATCGTATGCTCTTGTTATGTCAAAAAATACTGCGATACATTTTTGTCCACATGCCATTGCTTCATGAATCTCAGACTCTAAACTAATAAGATTATCCAGTGTTGAACGAATTTTTCGGAATCCGCTTTGTTCCGGGGCAAGTAATTTATTATTTTCTAAAAACCACATTAATCTGTTGGATATGATTTTCTCGAGAACTTTACACATTACACAAGTTAGAGAAATAGGTCTATATGAATGTGACAGAGATTTTGGTTGATTTTGTTTATAAATAGGGATGACAATAGATGAACTCCAGATTTTTGGAAACTTGCTATATCTCCATATATTATTATAGATATTCAGCAAGTGTTTCTTTGCAGATGAAGGAAGTTTTTGAAGAAATATTGCAGGAATGTTATCAGGACCGGGAGAAGAGTTTTTTGTATTATTGAGTGAGTATTCTAATTCATCCATGGTTATGGGATAATTTAAAGGAGAAAGGTCATCAGGCGGTATATCAATACCTTTGGATTCCTCTTTCTCTTTTTTGGTCAAAAAATCTGGAGGAAGAACATTATCACTTGAGAATCTTTCAAAACTATTAGCTAGAATATTAGCTATGTCTAGAGGGGAAGTGTATATTTTTTGTTTTTCTTCTAAGAAGTTAATGTGGTTTGGGGTATTTTTCCCGGATATCTTTCGTACCATTTGCCATACTTTATTAATTGGTGTAGATGAATTTAATTCTGAAACAAACTTTTTCCATGATTCACGTTTACTTCTTTTAATTATAAATCTAGCTCGTGCTTTTAGTCGTTTGAATTCTAATTTATTTTCAAGTGTATTATATTTCCTGAATCGATTTAATGCTGTTTTTGAAAGTTTAATAGCTTCTTGACATTCAGAATTCCACCAAGGGACTGACGAATTTAATTGTTTAGAATTCATTTTACCAACGGCTTTTTCGGCAGCATTCAATAATACATTGGAAAACTCTTGAATTTGACTATCAATATTATTATTTGATTGTAAAATTTCATGTAATGCATTCATTTCATTTAAAACTAGATTATAATACTCTTGCCAATTTGCATTTTTGATATTCCATTTTTCAACATTATAAGAGTATTGTATACTGTCACGATTTGTTATTACAATCGGAAAATGGTCACTATCATTTAAATCAGAAAGTACATCCCAAGATAAGGTAGCTGATAATGCTGGATCACATATTGAAAGGTCTATGGCAGAGGATTTACCAGTAGAAATGTCAAAATGAGTATTTCTTCCATCGTTTAGTAGGTTTAACTGAAAATTGTCCAACATTATTTCGATTCTACGACCTAAAGGAGTAATTATTTTTGATCCCCATATGTAATTATGTGCATTAAAATCTCCAACTATTAGACGAGGTGAAGGTATTTGTTTAATCAAGTCTGAGATTTCATTATTGCTTGGGTTTTGTGTAGGTGGAATGTATACATTACATATGTTCATTTTTATAGGCCCTTTGATAGTAATTGCGACCGCTTCAAGTTGTGTATTGATTTGAAGAATGTCTACATCGATGGATGAATGAGTGTAAATTGCTACGCCACCACTAGCATGGTCTACATTTTCTCTATTTTTATATGTGCATGTGTAGTGTTTTAAATTATGAACTTTAGTATTTTTAAAATGAGTTTCCTGTAAACAAAGTATGGATGGAGTAAGTTTTTTAATCATTTGTTGTAATATCTCAAGGCGAGTGTAATATCCTCGTAGGTTCCATTGGATAATTGAGAAAGCCATTATAATATTTTTTTTACAATTTCGTTATCGGATTCGGTGTTAGTTTCTGATTGTATGGATTTAAGTATTTTGTTTCGAAGTCTAGTGCATCTATTTTTTGATTTCCTATTTGATAAATTCTCATGTAGTTGATTTAAAAGTTTCAATAGGTTTTCTAGATCATTTGTATACGTTTTTATTAAGCTTACTGGGTCAGGGGTACCATGAGCATTTTCCAGTATATCTACTAATGTTTTGTTGCCGAGAGGGGGCATTTGGGCCTGTAGGACCCATCGCCGGCTCTTCGGGCTTCTTCCTATCCCCGGAATTGGATCGGGTATTCACCATCTTTGGTTTGTCGCTGGTAGAAAGGTTAAATACTACCGCTGTTATAAATAACAGTTCCAGTGACAAATATCTGTTATAGGTAACGGTTCCAAGGAACAGTTACAAAGTAACAGAGCAAAAATGGAAAACAGATAGGTAAAAATGATCTAAGTATTCCTTAACTTACGGAAGGAGTAACTTAGTAAACAATTAAATTAAATGGTATAAAAATATAATGCAAAGAAAAAAATGTTTCTAAGTGTTTCTTGACTTACGGAAGAAACAACTTAGGACAGAAATATAGATAAATGAAATATGTAAATGTGAGAGTAAAATATGGAAATATTTCTAAGTGTTTCTTGACTTACGAAAGAAACGACTTAGAGTGGAAAAATAAAATACTCAAAATATAAAACGAGAAATGCAAAAATGAAACAGATTATAGAAATATGTCTAAGTGTTTCTTGACTTACGGAAGAAACAACTTAGAACAGAAAATAAACAAGAGAATCAAATATAGTAAAATAAATGCACAAATATTTATAAGTGTTTCTTGACTTACGGAAGAAACGACTTATAATAGAAAATAAGAAAAATCAAATATAGAAAAGATGTGAAAATATTGCTAAGTGTTTCTTGACTTACGGAAGAAACAACTTAGCATAAAATAGAAAATGAGAGAAACAAATGTATTAAGTATTTTTTTAACTTAAGAAAGAAAGAAAATATCTTAGATAAAATATCGGAAATAATAATGCAACAATGGTTATGAAAATATTTCTAAGTGTTCTTTTGACTTACCGGAAAAGAATGGCTTAGACGCACAATTAAAATAACAAGTCAAATATTCAGAGAAATATTTCTAAGAGTTCTTTGACTTACCGGAAAGAACTACTTAGACAAAGTACAAATCAAAATATAAAATAGAAAAAGCAAGATAAATATTTCTAAGTGTTCTTAACTTACGGAAGAATAACTTAGACACAAAATACAAGAAAAATAAACAATCAAAATAACCAATTAAAATATCAAACAATCAGTATATGAACAAATATAGATCAAAGTAATATTCTAACCTGAAAAGGTCTGAATATACAATAATGCTAAAATAAAAATGGTATATAAGAAATCAGAAATAAAACAATAACTTAGTAGGAACAATAATAGCACCGACTAGGTCTACAGTAGAAGAGGCAAGCTCGACTGACCGATGAGAGAAAATCTACCTGCTTTTATGTAAAACAAATCCTTTGTTTTACGTAGCGAAAGTGGAATTTCCCTGCATCGAATCAATTAGAAATTTGGATTTGGCCAACCTTGGAATTCCCAAGTATTTTAACCGATATCCAAATTCCTTGATGCGTCGAGGACATCCCCCCTCCTCTGAAAGACCTAACGGTGCTAAGAAAATTTATTAAAACAATAGAAAAATACAATTTAAGAATAAAAAAAAAATACAATAATAAAATTTTTCCCTAAAAGAATATAATGTAAAAGACTTAAGATAAAAAAAAAACTAAGATATTGTACTTAAGATATTTGAACTTAATTGTATATGGTCCAGTAGGCCCAGGTGGTCCAGGTGGTCCAGGTGTGCCGGGTGGCTCGTCTGCTTCCGTCAGGGCTACTTTATTCACCCTGAGGAGGTCCTACGACGTCGTGAAGATATAAGGCTACTCAATTCACCTTGATATCTCCACGTGTCGTAATGGGACCTTATCCTTGTTCATCTTTGGCGGTCGGCTGCGCTGTGGTTCCTTCATCCCGTCCGTCCGGAGGGGTCAGGGTCCTATGGTCAGCATCGTCCACCATCGTGAACTCTTGGAGTAGATTCTCTTCAATCTCGCTCCTGGGTACGTCTTCGGAGGTTTGCTGCTCGCGTCTTCGAAGTCGTTTCTTTCTCTTGTGTGTCCGGTGACTTCTCCGGATTTCCTCTCGGAGTGGTATGTCGACCGGACCGTCGAGGATGGGCTCGGTGTCCTCCTCCTCGTCGCCGTGCTCCATTGTCTCTATCAATAGAAGGCATTCGGCGTCTGGCATGCCATCTGCTGTCAGGCTAGGTTCTTCCTCCTCGTCGACGTCCTCCATCGTCTCTAGTAATTGAACGCCGTCGGCTTCTTCTTCTTCTTCGGGTGTGCCTGTACTGATGTCCGCTGTTTCGGTTTCTTCAGTGGTCGGCTGACGTGAACGGTTGTCTAATATTTCATTGTCCTCTTGGGTTGACTGCTCTGCTTGTTGGGATGGGGTTTGATGGAATTCCAGCTGTTGTGGTTTGGCTTGCCTTTCTGCTGGGGTCGCCCAGTAGATGGTGGTTCGGCAGGCAGTACCAGCGTGTAGACATTTTCGGGGTATGTCTACATTGGCCTCTTCCTGCTCCAACCAAGGCATCCCTAACACAACGTCGTGGTTCAAATCCTCCATAACCATGCAGTTTACAGTCGTGTCCAGAGTGTCAATGTTCATATTGACTGCAGCAGTCCCTAGGGTGCGGGATGTGCTGCCCGTGCATGCCAGCTGAACCAGTCCTGGTCCTCGTTGCAGGTCCCGTCTCTGGATCAACCTCTGGTGAACGAAGTTCCCGGAGGCACCGGTGTCGACCAAAATCTTCACTTGCTGCCCGTTGATCCTTCCATAGAGTTGGGGGAGGCCTGCTGTTGAGGGTTGTACCTGAATGGGATTCAGTTGGGGCACCATCTTCACAACAGGGTTCAGTTGGCGCCCCGATTGGCGTTTCCCTGGTTCTGTGGGGTTGGAGGTGGTGGTTGGTCCATTGATGGCATCCTGTACTGTCCGCTGGGGTTCCTCCATTGGTCTATCGCCTCAGGGTGTCGTGGAGCGTTATCCTGACGTAGGGGACGGTACGGCTGTTGTTGCTGCTGCTGCTGCTGGGGTTTGCCGGTCCGGCGGATGTCACATTCCATGCCCTGGGCAATTGTCAGAAGGTCTTCCTCGGTTCTGGGGATGTTCGCTCTCAGGCAGATCGCGATATCGGGTCTCAGTAAGTTCGCTATCGTTATACACCTCTGGTCCTCGGGGGTATGTGGCATGAGACGTCTGAATAAGGCAGATTTCTGGTTAATGAACTCCTCCGTGGATTCGTCTCTACGTTGATGTTCTCCATGAAGCTTCGACGTCAGGGTTGAAATTGCGGCAGGGTCATTGTATCTCCTTAGTAGACGGTCTCGAAATGTGGTGTAAGGCAGGTCCGTGTATGAGAATTTCTGAGCCCATTTCTTCGCATCGCCGTGGAGGGAATTGTCTATGAGGTAGTCTATCCATTGGTCCTCGTCTACCTTATGTTTGATTAAGAAATTCTCAGCTTTTGTCGAAAAGCTGAGCGGATTCTCGGTGTCCCGGCCTGAGAATTGAGGGGGCTTCGTGTAATTTATCCTGGACTTCGGTGTCCCAGGCTGAGGCATCTGGGGTGCAGTGCCTTGAGTAGTGGATAGGGCCGTCATCGCTTGCATTAAGGCAGAGATAAAGTCAGCTGTGGAAGGCTGGCTTGAAGACGGTCCTGGGGTCGTGGATTCGGATTTTGTGGGTTGGGCGCCATGTTGCCGAGAGGGGGCATTTGGGCCTGTAGGACCCATCGCCGGCTCTTCGGGCTTCTTCCTATCCCCGGAATTGGATCGGGTATTCACCATCTTTGGTTTGTCGCTGGTAGAAAGGTTAAATACTACCGCTGTTATAAATAACAGTTCCAGTGACAAATATCTGTTATAGGTAACGGTTCCAAGGAACAGTTACAAAGTAACAGAGCAAAAATGGAAAACAGATAGGTAAAAATGATCTAAGTATTCCTTAACTTACGGAAGGAGTAACTTAGTAAACAATTAAATTAAATGGTATAAAAATATAATGCAAAGAAAAAAATGTTTCTAAGTGTTTCTTGACTTACGGAAGAAACAACTTAGGACAGAAATATAGATAAATGAAATATGTAAATGTGAGAGTAAAATATGGAAATATTTCTAAGTGTTTCTTGACTTACGAAAGAAACGACTTAGAGTGGAAAAATAAAATACTCAAAATATAAAACGAGAAATGCAAAAATGAAACAGATTATAGAAATATGTCTAAGTGTTTCTTGACTTACGGAAGAAACAACTTAGAACAGAAAATAAACAAGAGAATCAAATATAGTAAAATAAATGCACAAATATTTATAAGTGTTTCTTGACTTACGGAAGAAACGACTTATAATAGAAAATAAGAAAAATCAAATATAGAAAAGATGTGAAAATATTGCTAAGTGTTTCTTGACTTACGGAAGAAACAACTTAGCATAAAATAGAAAATGAGAGAAACAAATGTATTAAGTATTTTTTTAACTTAAGAAAGAAAGAAAATATCTTAGATAAAATATCGGAAATAATAATGCAACAATGGTTATGAAAATATTTCTAAGTGTTCTTTTGACTTACCGGAAAAGAATGGCTTAGACGCACAATTAAAATAACAAGTCAAATATTCAGAGAAATATTTCTAAGAGTTCTTTGACTTACCGGAAAGAACTACTTAGACAAAGTACAAATCAAAATATAAAATAGAAAAAGCAAGATAAATATTTCTAAGTGTTCTTAACTTACGGAAGAATAACTTAGACACAAAATACAAGAAAAATAAACAATCAAAATAACCAATTAAAATATCAAACAATCAGTATATGAACAAATATAGATCAAAGTAATATTCTAACCTGAAAAGGTCTGAATATACAATAATGCTAAAATAAAAATGGTATATAAGAAATCAGAAATAAAACAATAACTTAGTAGGAACAATAATAGCACCGACTAGGTCTACAGTAGAAGAGGCAAGCTCGACTGACCGATGAGAGAAAATCTACCTGCTTTTATGTAAAACAAATCCTTTGTTTTACGTAGCGAAAGTGGAATTTCCCTGCATCGAATCAATTAGAAATTTGGATTTGGCCAACCTTGGAATTCCCAAGTATTTTAACCGATATCCAAATTCCTTGATGCGTCGAGGACAGTTTCATAAGATATTGAATGGTTTACTGAAGTATCTTCATATATTCGTCTAGCTGAATTTTTTATATCGTCAGTTACTTTAATGATTCCTATGTCTGTGATTGAAGACTTTGGCTTTTTTAATTTAGGGTCTGGAAAGGGGTTATTTACTGGAGTATCATTTGGTGGAGGGGTTATAATTTCAGAGCGATTTCGTTTGTTTGAGGGAGGATCGTGGGACATTTGTTGAAAATCAGTGCTTTCTTTAACATGAGTAGATGGTAAAATATGGATATCCGGTTTAGTCGATAGTATAGCCGAGGAAGATATGTTTTGCGTTAGGGGAATGTATTCATTGTCTATTGGATCAGTTGAAGTAGTTGGAGCAGCATTTTGTGTTTGAGATGTTTGAGTTTCTTTAGTAGTTGGGCAATTTCCAGCCGAATGTCCCGCTTGCCTACAATTAGTACATAGATCCTTCTCCATTACAAGAAATATACGATATGATGTCATTTCGTAATTCACAATTATTGAGTCGGGTATTGATGAGACTGGGGGAGAAATAAAAGTATGCCTTCTGAAACTGAAAATGTGTTTGTAATTAGGATTTGATGTACCAATTTTTAAAAAATTTATTGGAGTTACCAAAGTTAATCCCAAATTAGAAAGTGCATTTTCAATAATTGAATGTGGGATTGAAGGACAAACATTTGATATCAATAATCTTTCATTTGGTGACATTAATTTACGAGCCTGAATTTTTTGATGGTTTACAGTTATTATCCCTTTGTTAATTTGTAGAAAATTGTTAACTAAAGTTTCGCTTGTTAGATAAATGCAAATTCGACCATTTGACATTCTAGAGGAGAAGATAATATTTTTTGGATGCATTAAATCACCAACTGCAAATAGATAGTCTTCCAACTTTGTATTTTCCAACGCAGGAAAAACTATTGCTTGTGTTTTGGATGGAAATTTAGGTACATTTTGATTTGTGACAGTTGCAAAAGATTGTTTCATATTTGTATTTGATGAACTTTGCTCCAGTTCTTGTTCAGGGGCCCCAAGAGGCGGAAAATTATCCATTTTTAATTATTATCATCGATAATTCTCAAAAACCTAGTCCGGTCCTGTCCCCTCGATATCAGAACTGATAAACGGTAGCAGTAAAAAGTTGTTGCTTTATAACCAAAATTGATTCTTGTTTACGTGGATTTAACTTAAATGTTAATTATTTAGATTAAATAAATGTTTGTACTCACAGATTTTATACTTGTGGTGAGAAAAATCACTTAGATTCACTTTTTAAGTAAAACTGTAATTAGTTTGATGCTTTTTAACACCTAAAAACTGAATTTATGTGGAGCTTGTTTTAAACCTCGTTTGACTTCAGAGGTCGATCGATCGTCTTCCAGATCGTTTTTATTTTGTACAAAATCAACTTATACTTATTTTGTAGGTACATATTGCCGTTTCGTATTGCCATTTTAGTTCCTTCAGGCAGATCAGTTGTCTTCCTTTTACGACGACGTCTACTTTTGCCTGAACTTGAAAGAACAGGATTGCTTTCTTTTCGTTTTTTAATTGTACATACTGTACGCCGTGATATTTTCAAGGCAGCAGCTACCCTCTTAAATTAAAAACAATTTTATGATAGGTAAATTATTAAACAACATACAATTCATTACAATACCTCTTGAACACAAGCCAAAGATGCCAATAAGGGTCCTCCGTTCCTTTTTTCTAACTCAAAATATTTATTCAAATTCAGCACGGGTTGCTGGGATTGAGAATTTAATGTATTTCGAGGCATATTCTAAAAATAAAAACCTTGAGCAAATATTCTGTGTGATATTTGTTTGATATTTATGACAACTAATAATGTTTTATATCCATCCGTTAGACAGAGTTTTAGTCAGATTCAAAAATGATAGGTCAAATTAAAGGTAAGAAAATTTAACTGCAAAATTTATACTTACATCAAGGAATCCAACACTAAGTGAACAGTTAGTCGTTATAACAACTTTTTTGAGAAAATGTATAAACTCAAGGCATGAAAATGTAATGGAAAATTAAACAATATGAATATAATTTTTGTAAACACCACAACGCTGTGAAGTTGACAATAAGCAGGTTCAATGATGAGAATTTATCACGGACTGTTGTTATATTACTGTCTTTGTCTGATGTATTATTAAATGTTGAACAAGTGGCTTAATTTCAATATTTTATATATTTTATTTTTATTTACAAAATTGCTTCAACCACTAGGGGTTATTAGCATGGTACAATAAATTACATAAATGTTAATATGTTACACTATATTTTGTGAAGTAGTCTTGCATTTTGTAAAAAGTTTATAGTTTTGTCATTATTGAAGCCGTTTAAGCACTCTTTGGATGAAGTCGGTAATCCAGATTGAAGTCGTTCTAGGGTGTACAAAGGGCAGTCCACTAGCACATGGTCCACTGACTGAAGTTACACAATTACAACTGTAGCACATGGGAATTTGATCGTTACTTAGATGGTAATCGTGTGTTAACTTCGTATGGCCTATACGTAATCTAGAGATGCATACTTGGTCTCGTCGCTTGAATGGGAGTTTGTATACAACTACCTCTTGCTTAATGTTTTCATGGATGTCTTTGAATTGTTCCAGTGTAGTTGCCATTCCTCGATTATTTTGTTTCTAAAATATTGCTTCAGGTCGCTATAAACGCATTTAGTGAATAATGTTGATTGTGGATTTTCTGCTGCTTCCCTGGCCAACTGATCAGCTTTTTCGTTTCCAGTTATATCACAGTGTGACGGAACCCAAAGGAATTTAACAAATCAGTCGTTTTCTTGATATTTCATTAGTTCTGACTTTCTAAGCAATAGAATGGGATGGTTTGTGTATAACTTTTTCATAGAGCTGAGAGCACTTAAATAGTCAGTTATTATCAAAGAGTTTTGTATGTTTTAATTACTTAAAAATGTTATTGCTTGCAAAATTGCAAGAAGTTCTGCGGAAAATACGGTTGATCGTAGGGAAAGTGAAAAGGAGTAGTCTTGAAATAACGTTGTAAAAGAAGCCCCTACCCCATTGTCAGATTTATACACGTCTTTAAAAATGAGGGAGTTATGAGAGCAGTTTAATTTCTCTGCTGCTTTCTTTTTAAATATACTACGTGGTGTGTCATATTTGTTATTGATAGTAAGACTTGTATCACAAATAGGCAGCTGTAATCTCCAAGGAGGTTGATAAATAAGGTTAGTTACATTGTATGTCTCAGGAAAATGTATGTTTAAACTATTTTGTAATTTTTAGATCCGGATATAAAACGGGGGACTTAATCTTTGTAAGGTGTTAAATGTCGATGTGAATCTGTCAGCAAACGTGTTTTTAAATGTCGGTATATGTGGATTGGCTGAAAATTTAGCAGCATACACAAGGCTGAGGTAGTTTCTTCTTAGTTGAAGGGAAGGTTCACCTGATTCACAATATAAACTTTCAATTGGGCTAGTATGATGAGCTCCCAGTGCTATTCTTATTGCTGTATTGTGTATTGGGTCTAGTAATTTAAGTATTGATGCTTTGGCTGAATTATAAGCAACTGCGCCATAATCTAGTTTAGAACGAATTAGAGTTCTGTAGACAGTTATGAGTGTTTGGAAATCAGTTCCCCATTGCTTCTGAGATATGCTTTTCAATAAATTTAGACCATTTTAAGTTGTTTGTCGAAGACAAAAAATATGATCTTTCCAGATTAACCTCTGATCTAGTTTCAATCCTAGGAAGGTAGTTGATTTAACATAAGTAATAGGTAACGAGTATAAGGTGAGATTAGGTGGTAGTATAATGTTTTTTGGGCTCTTGCTAAAGAAAATTGCTTTTGTTTTGTTTGGAGATATCTGTAGACCACATCTGTCTGACCAATTTTCTAGTTGATTGATAGCGGTTTGTATATATCTGGTAAGTGTTAGAACATTTTTCCCTTGAGAAAATATGACGAGATCATCAGAATATAAGCGTGCTTTTACTAATGAATTAAAGGATTTAGAGATATCATTAATCGCAATAAGGAACAATACTACGATTAGTGTAGATCCTTGTAGGATACCATTAATTTGTGTTGTTGGCTCTGAACAAATATTATCTACACGAACTTTAAACTCACGAAATATTAGAAAATTTTTTTATAAACTTAAGGATGTTACCTTTGATTGACCATCTGGATAAGTTTTGTAATATGTCGGATCTCCAAATTTTATCATACGCATGGGTTATGTCAAAGAAAACTGCTGAACACTCTTGATTGCATCCAAATGCTTCGTGAATTTCGGATTCTATATCAACTAGATTATCTAAAGTAGACCTTGATTTCCTGAAACCACTTTGAATAGAAGTAAGAAGTTGTTTGTCTTCTAGATAACACAGTAGTCTATTGCTTACTATTTTTTCCAGAATTTTACATATCGAACATGTTAGCGAGATCGGTCGATAAGACTCCTGGTCTGATTTTCTTCTTCCCTGCTTAAGGACTGGAATAATAATTGACTGGTGCCAACTATTAGGAAACACATTTTTTGTCCAGATAAAATTGTAAACTTTTAGAAGGTATTGTTTACCTTCTTCGGGTAATGATATTAAAAAGGCAACTGGAATGTTATCAGGTCCAGGACTGGTATCTTTTGTACAATTTAATGAATATAGTAACTCGTCCATTGAGAGTTCAACGTTAAGAGGAGAATTAGTATGATCTTCTAAATCTATATAAGTGTTCTCTAAATTTTGTTTGTGTATTATGGAATTTGTAGAGATAATGTCATTGCTGGAGTGTCTTTGATACGTATCAGCAAGTATAGCAGTTATTTGTTCTTTCCTCGAGCAAGTAAGATTGTTATGTTCTAGATAATGGATTGTATTGAATGATTTTTTTCCATTCATTTTATTAATCATTTGCCAAACTTCGGAAATAGGATTAGATGAATTTAAGGACGAGACATACGCTTTCCATGCTTCTTTTCTGCTTTTCTTTAATATATATCTACAGTAGGTTCGCTTTTGCTTAAATTCGAGTTGGTTTTGGAATTTGGGGAATTTTTTAAATTTGTAAAAAGTTCTTTTTGACTCTCTGATCACCATCTTACATTCCTGGTTCCACCAAGGAACTGGAGGATGTTTTTTTGGGAAATTTAAAAAACCTACGGACAATTCTGCAGCTGTTATAAGCTGAACAAAACTGGAAACTATAGAATTAATATTTGCATGGTCATCACTAGGAGGACTTAGCTCTGATATGGATCGAGATATTAAAGAAGAATATAAAGACCAGTCGGAATTCTTTAGATTCCATTTATTAGACGGAGCGGAAGAGGGAGCTGTATTGTTAGTCGTTATTAATATTGGGAAGTGGTCACTTCCATGTAGATGAGATGTGACTTGCCAAGACAGCCCAGGTTGTAAAACTGGGTCACATAAAGTTAAATCAATTGCTGAACCTCCACCTGTACGGATTAAGTTTAGTTATAATTTGTTCGATTTTACGCCCTAAACTATCGGATTTATTTGATCCCCATAGAACATGACGTGCATTGAAGTCACCTAAAATAATTCGTGGTTGAGCAATTTGATTAAAAAGGTCTAATAGTTCGCGAGCTGAAGGATCAGTACCAGGAGAAATGTATATATTGCAGTTGTTTATTTTTTGAGGTCCTTTCAAAGTTATTGCTATAGCCTCTAATTGTGTATTTAAATCAATTATTTTTGAATCATATTGGTTATGTACATAAATAGCTGTCCCTCCACTAACCTGGTTTGCATTAAGTCTCTTTTTAATATATGATGTGTAGTTTTTTAGTTTGTAAAATTTCTGCTGTTTAAAGTGTGTCTCTTGTAGACATATTATGGGCGGTATGAATTTGGACATTAGTAATTTTAATTCTTCTAGACGGGTGTAAAACCCGTTCACATTCCACTGAATTATGGAGTTGAATTTTTAATTAATAGGTGTATCACTGCAATCTGTAGAGGAATAGTCATCCTGTAGTTTACAAAGTTTCTTTCTTAGTCTTGTACATCGTATTTTCAAGTATCTTTGTGATAGCACTGGGTGAAGTTTTTTTAGGAGATCTATTAACCCTTCGATATCTTCCGTGTATGTTTTAGCAATACTAAGCGGATCTGCAGCTCCATGGGTGTTTTCAAGTAAATCTATTATCTCTTCTTGACTTAAACAGCTACTGTTTGACTTATTTTGGAAAAAATCAACTGTACAGTTAGTAAGATCTTCAGCTAGTTATGGTGGGTTTGGATGTCTCTTTTTGTTCTCTTGTGTTTTTTATTGGGTTTTTTAAAAGGATTTCCACCCTCCGGTTCAGGAGAATTTGTTATATCACAAGCATTTCTTTTAGGTGTTTGAGCTTCTGTTTGAGTTTCATTTATAGTTTTATTTATTTTACCCGGTTCAGAAGCATTACTTTTAGACGTTTGTACTTTTGTTTGAGTTTCTATTTTAGTTTCATTTATTTTATCCGGTACCGTCTCCATTGTTTGGGAGTTATCGAAAGAGGTAGAGTTTTTTGATGTGGGTGAAGTGATGGTTTCAGTAGGTTGTGGATTACTGATTTGTTTGGTAAGTACGGGAGAATGTACTGTAGTTTGAGTTATATTATTTTGTTGTGAAATAACAATCTGGTCACATTGTGATTGAGAAATGTGTGTTGTATTGTGATCGGTGGATTGATTATTATGATTTGGGCATCGAGATCCTAAATGATCAGTTTGTTTACAAATAAAGCACGTTTGTTTTTTTAGTGAGAGAAATATTCGATAGTTCGATTTATCATGGTTAATTAGTATTGAATCGGGGATATTTTCAAGATTTGTAGTGGCTATATATGTAAAACTTCGAAAACTAATGATTATGTCTAAAACTAGGATTTGATGTTCCGATCCGTAAAAAATCTATTGTTGTTATTTGATAGATTCCTATCTTTTTGAGTTCATTTTATATTACGTTATGTGGTATAGAAGGAGATACATTAGAAATAATTAGTTTTTCGTTTGGAGTAATTAGTTTTCTAGATTGGATACGATGTTGGTTTACTATTATTATCCCATGGTCTGTTTCCAAAAATTTTTGAACAATATTTTCAGTTGAAGTGAAGTAGATGCATATACGATCATTAACAATTCTGGATATTTCAAGTATATTTTTGGGGTCAAATAAGTTGGCTACAGCATTCAGGTAATCCTCGATTTTTAAATTTGGAACTGTATTTATTACAATTGCTTGTTTTTTGAAAGGAAATATGTTGGTAGGTTCATTTAAAACTGTTGAATATAACTTTGGTGCAGTAGTATCATTTTTGGGGATTTCTTGTTGTGAAAAAACATTTGATGATGAAGCTTGGTTCATGTTGATCTACGGAATTTGAGTACGGTCCTCGCACCAATACGAAATAATTGATAATAACTCGATGTAATTAAATAAATTAAATTACTTACAGTTAATGACCAAAAGTATCAACAATAAATAATTATTTGTCAATAAAACGAAAAAGACAGTAAAGATTCCATTTCACGTACAAATCGTCTATGTATCTGTTTATACGTATTTCGCTTTAATAAAGCTCATCAAAACAGTTATTCATAGGCGTTCTCAACGTGAAAAATAGATCTTTTCTGTCTTTGGGAAGCAACGATAAAATGGCTTCGAAACGGGCGCAATAGCGACATCTGATATTAAATCCGTAAAATAGTTTCGAAACACAATTTAGATTTCTGCTTTAATCTGAACCTTCTATAAATGCAAGGTATAACAGACGTTGATAAAGATGTTAATAGAGACTTGGGGAATCTAAAATTTGCATTCCACGACACGTCTCCCCAACTAAGCAGAAATCGTTAGCGAATTGGTTTCTTGTACTCATACAGAGTAGATCCGAATAAAACGAAAAAGACAGTAAAGATTCCATTTCACGTATAAATCGTCTATGTATCTGTTTATACGTATTTCGCTTTAATAAAGCTCATCAGAACAGTTATTCATAGGCGTTCTCAACGTGAAAAATAGATCTTTTCTGTCTTTGGGAAGCAACGATAAAATGGCTTCGAAACGGACGCAATAGCGACATCTGATAATAAATCCGTAAAATAGTTTCGAAACACAATTCAGATTTCTGCTTTAATCTGAACCTTCTATAAATGCAAGGTATAACAGACGTTGATCCATTTCGAAGCCATTTTATCGTTGCTTCCCAAAGACAGAAAAGATCTATTTTTTACGTTGAGAACGCCTATGGATAACTGTTCTGATGAGCTTTATTAAAGCGAAATACATATAAACAGATACATAGACGATTTGTACGTGAAATGGAATCTTTACTGTCTTTATCGTTTTATTCGGATCTACTCTGTATAAGTACAAGAAACCAATTCGCTAACGATTTCTGCTTAGTTGAGGAGACATGTCGTGGAATGCAAATTTTAGATTCCCCATGTCTCCATTAACATCTTTATCAACGTCTGTTATACCTTGCATTTATAGAAGGTTCAGATTAAAGCAGAAATCTGAATTGTGTTTCGAAACTATTTTACGTATTTGTCAATAATTTACACTTTACTACACTTTTAGCTTTCAATGTTTTTAAACAAAACCACAAAAACTAGGTGCGACTAAGGTAATTAGGTGTTGCTTCGTTGAACGCTCGAAGTCAAATCAACATTTTATATTCTGTGAGTAGAAATGAGACAAAATTTAAAAATACTTCGTGAATAATTTCATACATGTGCAAAGTTACAGCGAACGAACTGTAACTACCATGCGGTCCATATATCATCATCATTGGTGCTACAGCCCTATAAAAGAGCCTCGACCTTCCCAAGTCTATTACGCCAGTCAGTTCTATCCATTGCCAACTGTTGCCAGTTTGCTGCACCTATTTGTCTACCATCCTCATCTACACCATCCCTCCATCTGAGTTTTGGTCTACCCCTTTTTCTACTTCCCACAGGTTGTGACATAAGGATTCTTCTAGGAGGGTTGTTCTGCTGTGATCTTGCCAGATGTCCTGCCCATCTTAGTCTTCCTATTTTTATAAAGGATACTACGTCTTTACCACCAAATATATGTTTATATCTGTGATATATCTCGTAGTTGTACCTCCTTCTCCAAACACCATTTTCACAGATGCCACCAAATATTCTTCTCAGGATCCTTCGTTCAAATATAAGCAGGAGATTTTCATCTGCCTTGGAAATGGTCCATGCCTCAGACCCATATGTCAACACTGGTTGTATAAGGGTTTTGTATATGGTTATTTTTGTTTTTTGGCTTAAGTTTCTGCTTCTCATATGTCTACTCAGTCCAAAATAGCATTTGTTTGCTAGGATTATTCTTCGCTTGATTTCTTCAGTCATGACGTTCTCCTTGGTGATCAGGGAGCCCAAGTATGTGAATTTGTCCACCACTTCAAAGGTAGAATTATCAACCGTGAGTTGGTGGCCGATGTTTCTGGCTCTATTGTTGGGTGTTGATGCCATTATCTTAGTTTTATTTTCATTTACTTGCAGGCCCATATTTTTTGAGGCGTGTGACAAGGTGGTATACATTTCTTCTAGCTTGCGTGTTGTGCGGGCAACTAGATCAACATCATCTGCATATGCCAAAATTTGGGATGATTTATTAAAAATGTTTCCTCTGCTGTCTATTTGGGCATCCCTGACCGCCTTTTCCAAAGCTATGTTGAAAAGGAGACACGCCAGCGCATCTCCCTGTCGCAACCCAACATGCGTTTCAAATGCCTGTGATTGTTCGCCCTGTATTTGGACTTTGCAAACAACTTTACGCATTGTAGCCTTAACCAATCTTATCAGTTTATCGGGGATGTGGAATTCATCCATGGCTTCATACAATTTATTTCTTAGGACACTATCATAGGCCGATTTAAAATCTACGAAAAGATGGTATGTGTCGATATTAAATTCGTTGGTTTTTTCCAGTATTTGCCTTAGCACAAAGATCTGGTCTGTTGTTGATCGACCAGGCCTAAAACCACTTTGATGGCGGTCCATATATATGGAATAAATTCATTTTTAGATATCGTCCCCTTCCAGCACCTCCTCTGAATTATAAGCAACCCCTCGAAAATTTTAAATAAAAAAGGGGGTCGTGTGGCGCCTTGTTAGAAAGGGATTTTAGTCCTCTGTTCAGCAATATAAAGTTTTTTGAGTTTGTACAATCATAACTGAGACAATTGATTTTTACAATTAAATTAAATGTTCAACTTGACCACCATTATTCACTTCTTGACAATAACCGAGGCGATTTTGGAATTCTCGTACAACATTTTGTATAACCTCGGGGGTTATTTTGTTAGTTTCTATCGTTATCCTTACTTTTAAATCATCAATATTACCGGGTCTATTAAAATATACTTTAGAAATAATCATGCATTTTCGTATCTGTTCTGCTAAATATTAGATAAAAAACTTTGAAGATAATAAAATGTTAGTCAAAAAGCCAAATAAACAATTGATATGAATCTAGTAGGCTGCTGTCATTTAGGTATTTAAAGTTACTAATAGACGTCAGTATAATATTTGTGCGCGTATTAAATTTAATTATGGCTCATTTATCCGAGACTCAAAGAATAGACATTTTAATTATGATTGGTTTTGGTAATAAAACAAGAACTCAAAAGTAGGTTTGTGAAATGTTTAATAATAAATATGGTAAACAAGTTTCGCAGCGCAGTCTACAGTTAGGAAAATTAAAAAGAAGTTTCGTTATACTGGACAGTAAAAAATATTGAAAAACCAGGTAGAAATGTTAAATTTACTGATGAAAAAAAAGTTAGATGTACTTCTAGGGATTGAGAAAAATCCGCATAAGACAACTCGAAAGCTGGCCTCCGTCAATGATGTAAGTAAATCATCTATTTTGAGAGTTTTGCATAAAGAAAAATACCACCATTACAAAGTTCAGTTGGTTAAGGAGTTAAATAAAGATGATCCCGATAAAAGGCGTGAATTCTGTGAAATGATGATGGACAGACTGAACGCAGATTTGCAGTTCATAAACAAAATAATTTTTTCTGATGAAGCGACGTTTCATTTAAACGGAATGGTTAACAAACTCAGAGAAAATCCTCAGAATTTTGCGGAAGAGTTTTGCGTTGTAAATTTTTTTTTTTTCAAATTTTTGATACATATGGATAGTTTATTAACTCTTAAACTTTTATTTGGAATGCGTATAATTACCGTATATTTAATATTTTCTATTAACAACTAATGCTATTGCAAAAAAAATTTTGCTGAAATTTTAGCGTTTGTTAAGGGTCACAATACACAACTTTGGATATAATAACAATTACTAGGTTGACTTTTTACTATTCGTTACGATTACTATAGAAAGCAATTAACGATTTTACGTCGATTTGCAGTTTTTGAAGCAACAAATTAATCTTATAACTTTTAGTAATAGCCATTTTAAACCTTTTTAGGTCATAAATGATAATTTTTTTATAATTTTACCTTAAGCAATAAGCTTTTTAATAGGTAGCAAAAAATTGAAAACATGGCATTTTTACACAAGTTATCAATAATTCAAAAAACGCAGAAATCTTCGCAGAAAACGTATAGGTTTTATTTATATAATATGCCTATAAAAACTAAAAAAATTGCAAATACCTAGATCTATTACATTTCCGAGAGAAATCTTATTTTTCCGAGCTAAGAATAATACTTTGCTGACGATAATGAACATTGTAGTGAATTCATGAACTGCCGCGCCAAAATACTAAAATATTAAATTTATAAGTTAATTTTTATTTCCGTTGTTATTTTAATTCTTATATTATATAATAATAATAAATAATTAAGGTAGTTAAGTTAAAAACTATTGATAAGGGAGGAAACAACAATTTTATTGTAATAAAAAATACATTTTAGGTTTTTGATGTTTTAATTTCGACGTCGGAAATCGTTTTCAAAAAATATTATTTTAAAAGTTAAGTTATTTTTAATTGTTAATATTAAACCATTTTTAAAATAATCTATAAAAAATAAATAAATAAAAAAGAAAACAAAAAAAATGAGATGAAAGATGAAATTCAAGAGAATTTAAACAAATTCATGATTTTTTGATTCATGAATTCATGAATTCATTGCAAAAGACACTGCATAGTTGTTATTATTTTTAAGCGCTACCTCGATTTAAAAAAAAACATCGAATTTGATTCATTATTACCGGAGATGCATAAAATTTTTAAGCGCTTTCGAAGTCTTTATTTTAATTTTTGCAACTTCTCAGCTGATTCCCCCCACTGCTTTCAAGATTAAATATTCCTTTTGTAAGACACTTTTAACTCGTTATTTAACGTTAAAAAATCAACTTTTTTATATCTGCAATACCAATTGGTAACTAAAGGATTGAGTGATTTATTACCGGAGTTTAAAATCTTGATGTTTTTTTTTCTTCTTCTTCAGCTTTTCCCTTTTCACGGGTCACTGTTCCTTACTCTTTGTCGCCACTCACTTCTGTCCATCGGGTCTTCTTTACCTAAACCGTTTTCTCTTAAGTCCTCTGCCTTCCATTTTCTCCTCGGTTTTCCTCTACCTCTCTTTACATTTTTTTTAACAGCTCTCTCCTTCATTCCACATAGTTTTAATTTCTATTTCTGACATGACCAAACAATTGCAGATTTTGTTATTTAATCTTTTTTGAGACTGTAACCCCGCTCATTCGCTGTATCCTGTGGGAAATTTCTCAATCTAGTGTCTCATTTTCCGTTATGTCGGAGCCAAGGTATTTAAATTCTCCTGCTTGTTCTAGTTTTTCTCCAATAAATTCTATGTCTTCAACTATTCTTCTTCCTCCCAGCTACATATACTCCGTTTTCGACCTGCTAACCTTTCTTCTTCAATATCCCTTCTCCAAAATTTTCATTTTCAACTTCATCTCCAATATTTATTTACTCTTCTCTACTAACGCGATATCATCAGCAAAGAGCATTGACCAAGTATCCTCCTTCCTTACTTTCTCTGTCAGTACATCCATAATAAGAAGAAACAAGTAAAGACTCAGTGAAAAGCCTTGATGCAAACCAACCGTCACTGGACAACTTTCGATAAATCCGATACCGATCCTTACTTTGGTATAGGTTTCCTTACACATATTTTTTACAAGCCTTACGTACTTCTCAGGAAACCATTTGTCTCTCATACATCTGCATAGCACGTGTCTAGGAACTGTGTCGTACGCCTTCTCAAGATCTATAAATATCAAATGTATCTTCCTTTTCTTTTTGATGTATTTCTCTGTCAACTCTCACGAAGAAAACAATGCATCTGTTGTCCTTCTACCTAACATAAAACCAAACTGTTCTTCTCCTATCCATGTTTCTCTCCGTAACCTACAGTTCTCTCCCAAATTTTCATCATGTGCGACATTAACTTTATCCCTCTGCAGTTATTACAATCCTGAATGTCCCCTCTATCTTTATATAATACTACTATCACACTCTCTCTCCATGAATTGGGCGTCATTTCTTCCTCATTTATTCTACTCATCATTTGCCACAATCTCCACAGGTATTCCATCAGGTTCTACTGGCTCACCATTATTTATCCTATTTAACGACTTGATAACTTTATCTCTCGCTATCCGCAGTATTACATTCTCATTTGGGATCCCCCATCCTCGGTCTCTCCTTTAGTATTTTTTATTTAGCAATTTTCTGTAGTACTCATACCATCTTTGCTTTATTTCAGTATCAGTTCTTAATACTCTTTTTTTCGCACTCTTAATTTGCGGCACGTGGGTCAAGTCTTTTGCTGACTTATCCCTTGCTTTAGAAATGCTGTATAACCCTTACTTAACCTCGGATGTTTCCAACTCTTTATACAGCTGTGCATACGATCTTTCAGCCCACTTTGCTTCCCTCTTTGCTACCTTGTATATATCCTTATCTTCTTCTTTTTTAGATCTGTTATACCTCTTTGTAGTCTTTCTCTTCTCTATAACTTTCTGTTGCATTTCATCGTTTCACCACCAAGTTCCTTTGTCTCTAGGAGGCCATTTACCAGTTGTTTTTCCTAAGACTTCCTCTCCTACTCCTACCAAAACTTGGACTATTGGCTTTTCACCAGCCATTTACCGTATCTTTTTCCTTAAGCTCTTTCAGCACTCTAGTCTTAAAGACTATTGCCAAATCTTTATCCTTTAACTTCCATCACTTCACTTTCTGGTGTTCTACTTGCTTTTCTTTCTGCCTCACCTTTATCTCCGTATCTACTATCACCGGCCGGTGTTGACTAGCTACAAACTCACCCTTTATCACTTTACAGTTGGCACTCTTTTAGCTGACTTCTTTTACACAGCACAAAATGTATCAATCTTTTCTTTTCCCTGCTACTATAGGTAACACACTGGTCTCCAGTGTTCATAAAGAACGTATTAATAACAGCCAAATCGCATGCCACTGCAAAGTCAAACACACTATTTTCTTCAATATTTCTTATTTCCATTACCAAACCTCCATGAACTCTTTCTATTTCTGCTCTTTCTCTACCAATATGTCCATTCAAATCACCTCCAATACAATACTTTCCGTCTACAGGAATCTTTAACATCTAGCAATCAAGGGCCCACCAAAATTCTTCTTTTTCCTGTTCCTCACGATTTATTACCTTTGCAACGAGTTTCCTGCACACAAAGTACATCAATCATTCTGCTCTGTCTCATTCTTTACCTGTCATGCTTCCGACGTTGAGAGTTACAAATATCAGGCAAGGCCGCAACTTCGCGTTGCTTACAGGGAACGCCCCAACCTCTAAACTATTTTCCATATTCCTTTTTCCATGGTAAAATATTTTAAAGTCGTAACGTTAATATATAGTTAACAAATATTGAATTTAAAAAAGAGATCTCGGTTAAAAATGGTTCTACAAAAACTTTCAATTTTTGAATTGGTAAAAAAATCCCAGCAAAACGAATTTCAAATCAGAATTAAAAAATATTTATTCCTTGCAAAGTTATAAACCTTAATATACACCAATATATAAACCAATAATATAAACCAAAAACCTTATAAATAAATTAAAAAATTGAAAGCAACTATTTGGGGAGGGGGGAGGCGTAATTGACATTTTTTTTATTCAAAAACAATTAGTCCTTATAGAAACCTGAGATATAACTATAAAAACAGCATTTTCTAAAATCAATTGCAAAAATCAATTTATTTATTCTTCACGATATCGAAAGCCAACTTGTGAGGCTGTAATTAAGGGGTTTTCCTTCCTTTTTATTCTATCGCATGCTAATTCTCTGATTATGAATACTTGGTCCGTTGTGCTTCTCATTGTTGATGATCGTTGTGATCATTGATTTTGATAGGATTTTATATAAGAGACCCTTGAGGAACTGGGAGTTAGCAGAAAGTTGCGTAACATGATACATCTAACTTTAGAGAATACAGAAAACAGAGTCAAAGTAAACAATCATGCATCGGACAAATTTATAGTAAACGAAGGATTAAGGCAGGGCGATCCTTTGTCATCATTACTCTTCAATTTATGCCTAAAAAAAATCATGCGAAAAGCGAAAATCAATAGAGAAGGACTCCTATATCACAAAAGACACCAAGTTTTGGCATTTGCGGATGATATAGTGTTGCTGGCAAGAGAAAAAAAAGAGCTACAGGAGATGGTACAGAGAATAGTAAAAGCAGCAAAGAAAATGGGACTTTACATAAACGAACCTAAAACAAAATGTATGCAGTGGACAGATGATCAGTTCAGGGATGGACAAAAGTTTGAAGTAGAAGAAAGATCATCATACGAATTCGAAATGGTAGAAAGATTTACATACCTAGGTACAATAATATCACGTAAACCTAACATTAAAGAAGAAATACAAGCTAGAATAATGGCAGGCGATAGAAGTGTACATGCTCTTAGTGGAATGTTGAAAAGCAAGTTTTTATCAAGAAAGGCAAAAATACAGTTATACAAAACAACTATACAACCAATAGTAACATACTGCAGTGAGACATGGACAATGACAAAAAATGACCAAAATTTACTGGAGATATGGGAAAGGAAAATCCTGAGCAAGATATATGGAGAAGTAATAAGGGACGGTTTATGGATAAGAAGATCAAATGATGAGTTAAAGAAATTATTTAATCAACCTAACATAATAGGAGTCATAAAGGCAAGAGACTAAGATGGCGAGGTCACATAGAAAGGATGCCGAACACGAGGACTCCAAAAAGGGTAATAAACTACACTATAACTTTAAAAAAGAGAAAAGGAAGGCCAAAAAATAAATGGAATCAGGAGGTAGAAAAAGATATGGAAGAAATTGGACTAGAAGGCCAGAAAAGAAAAATGAATAACAAGAAGGAATGGAGAAAAATCACATATCGAGCCAGAGAAGATCTCAGTACATAAAGAAAAGCAAAAATAAAGAACGAACAAACTTTTTAAGCCATGGGCCTCTAAGGCCTTTAGTGCTATTGTATAATATATATACAGGGTGATCCTTAAGTAATTGTACAAACGGAAACTGTAAATTTTACACTTTAAAATATTACGATTTAACCCAACTTGCTTTAATAAAATGTTGATATTAAGAAAGATACAGGGCGTTAAAGTGGAAATTTTAAATTCTATTTTTCGGTATAACTTTTACGTTTGTAAATATTTTTTAACAAAAAATTAAAATTGGATGCTTTAAAGCAGGATAAATTATAATTTTATACAAACTTTAATGTAACTGATAGAGGGCGCCACATATGCCACACGTGTGGCATAGATTTGCACCTAACTTTTTTGCTCTTTAAGTTAGCTCTATTTGTGTTAAAAAATATTAAAGATACCTACATTATTTTTACAGGGAAAAGGTATACTAGTAAGTAAACTCAAAATTCAACCGTTTTCGAGATATTCGCATTTTATATGTCAGCTGCATAATAATTCTTAGTTGTAATATTTGTGCGGTAAAGCACTGAATACCTGTAGATAAGCATAATTCACAGTTTATTCTTATTAAACAACTTAAAGATGATAATGTAACATTACAAAATGTCTGTTATGGCTGCTAAATGTCTAATTGAAGAAAATATTCTTCATCTTCTTCTTTAGGTGCCGTGTCCGTATTCAGACGTTGGCCGTTTTCATGTTTACAATTTCCATTTTCTATCGCTTCTTAAGTTTCTATACCTACTGGTGTTGTATTACTTTTTCCCTATTGTAAAATGCTGAAAACCCAAAATATGTGGTTTATGTAAGATGGTATACCACCACATTCTAGAGAGAAATATAACTGTTCTGAACGTTGGATTGATCGTGGCAGTCATATTCCTTGGCAATGTGGTGAGATATTAATATAATTATTTAATTTATAAAAAATCCCAAAAGAATACTTATTATTCATTACGTAAATTGTTTACCCATTTTTATTAGGACAATTAGAAACTAAAGCCCAGGTATTGAGTAACACATATGTGTCTTGTTTCATAATACTTTTGCTACCAATCTACCTTAAAGACTCAGCATTTTCACAAAAACATCATCGTTGGCCTAATAACCGATATTGTTATAAATATAGTAAACACACAGATAATTTAGTTCAACATAATATTAGTTCGTTAGTTAATCATAATAGACCGTTTGTTCGAGATGTAATTATAGTTACTCGTAAGCTGTAACGTAATCATATAAATAAGTAATATCATCGATAGGTTATTCCATGTTTATATAAGTAACCAATGAATCAGATACATCACAGTTTAATACATTATTTAATCTCTGCGACAAATAAGATGTAGTTCCATAATATACCATAAGGTTTGGATATGTATCCAAAAGAATATATTCATCCATTATACATTATAGCCACCACGTAGCCCAGAATTTAATCTGCTTGATTTTCTTATATGGGGCGTATTAAAACAACGTGTCTATAAGAATCCCATAAACATTCGCAACCAACTATGGGAAGAAATAAATACTGCAGCAATTTCTTTAGAACCAATGATGCTATTTAATAAGACGATCTTTTATGTAATATATTGACAAATGAATTAAAGAAAACGGTGTACATATCGAACACTTACTTTGACAAAAAGTTATGTTATTTAGTTTAACTATTTCTTAATTTGGTTTGTAAACAAAATGTTTTGATTATGACTTTAATCTAATAAACGTAAAATTTTTGATGTAAGATCCTATTATTCTGTTTTTGTCAAATCCTATTATTAATTATCCTGTTGATATATTTATTTTATTTAATATTTCGTTAACTATTAACTTCAGTTAAAGGTATTTTATACCAAAATTTAGATTTATTCATGATTTTGTCTATTTTTCCTTCGTTGGCTGGAGTAATTGCCTTAAATCAGAATTATGCAGCTGATTTGTAAAATGCGATTATCACGAAAACTGTTAAATTTTGAAGTTATTAAGAAGTATACCTTTTTTTTTAAATAATGTATCTTCAATATTTTTTGTCACAAATACAGGTAACTTAAAGATCAAAAAAGTTAAGTCCAAATTTATGCCATATATGTGGCATATGTGGCGCCCTCTATGAGCTACATCATAGTGTGCATCAAATTATAATTTCTCATATTTAATAGTACCCAGTTGTAAATTTTTATGCATAAATATTTACAAACATGAAAGTTATAGCGAAAAATAGAATTTTAAATTTGCACTTTAACACCCTGTATCTTTCTTAATATGGACATTTTATTAAATCAATTTGGCTTAAATCGTAATATTTTAAAGTGTAGAATTTACGGTTTTCGTTTGTACAATTACTTAAGGACCACCCCTGTATATATATATATATATATATATATATATATATATATATATATATATATATATATATATATATATATATATATATATATGTTATATGCATTGTACCAACTAATGTTGCTGACCACGACGATTCCCAGGGTATCAAGTTTCTACTTCCAAGTACCAGAGCCGATAAGGATCCGTACACATGCAGAGTCAGCGGGACCCAAGGTTTTTGCATGTTCCCACTGAGTCAGCAGTTTCTAATATTATAAAAGCACTTGTCGCTCTTTATATTCGTTCATTTTTCTTTAGTCTTAAGTACAGTATAATCAAATTTGTAACACGTAACTTTGTTTATTGTATTTTAAAATAAATTTAATTTTTAAAAAGTCAAAAAGGTGTTTCGTGATATAAAAAGTGGCGCAAAAGTCAGTAGGATCTGGAACGTTGGCAGAACAAGGAAGAACTAACTGACAACGGTGGATTCTAATCCTTTAATCAGAAAAAGAACCAATAATCTCCAAAAAGCAGCGGCGTCCTAACTTTGCAGTAATCTACGGAAGGAACACCAAGTGAAGCCCCTGGTAGAACAGCTGTCGAGAACAAGACGACTTGATGTTTTTGGAACTAATGTAAGTCTAATATTGAATCATCTCGAATATAATTTTTGTTTTATACCATATTATTTATACCATACTGTTCGATATTCCAATATTAATTGAATATTTTTGATAGTTGCTTCAATAATTATATACTTGGCGATTATTCTGCAAATCGTCAATTTTTATTTTTATTAAACGATTATTTTTGTCGATTATTCCGCTAATCAGACACTGTCTTAGAAAAATACTTTTCGGATATTTTGATTTATTATTTTGATATTTATATTTTGATTTATTATTTGATATTTCTATTTGATTAATTATTTAGTTAAACAATCCATAATCTTATATTTTTATTTTTCCTTTTATTTTTCTATTTCGTTTATTGATTTATTGACCACCATGAACGATAACGGCAACACTCCTCGTCCTGCTTCTCGTAATGAGAACCAGCCTGAAATAGAACCTTATAAATTATCTGAAATATTTTCTATCGTACCCGAATTTGAAGGCGATCAAATATTTTTACACACATTTTTAAATGCTTGTGATTATGCCTACAATATGTCTACTCGCGATCAAAAACAACTATTAGTAATTCACATAAAAAATAAATTACGCGTTAGAGCGGCACAACTTATAAGTTCAAGAAATCTATTATCGTATCTAGAAATCAAACAGCTTCTTACTTCTCATTTTGGGGACACTAGAGACCTATCTTCTTTGATACAAGATTTACAGAGAGTCAAACAACTTCCGAATGAATCGGCTCTTACATTCCTCAACCGTGTCCAAGTCCTTAATGCAAAAATGCATGCCAACATACAAAAATCTAACCTCTCTGCTGTAGAGAAACAGGCACAAATTGTTTTAGTCGAATCAATGGCGCTTAATACATTATTGACCGGCCTCGATCCAAGGATCGCTCACATCATTCGTGCTAGTAGTCCAAAAGACCTTCTTGAAGCTCAAGTCCGCATCAGACGAGAGTTACAATTATCCTATTTCGAAGTACAGAAAATCAATCGACCCAATCCTCCAAAACCCAATCAAAACAATCAACCCATCAGAAGACCAAACCTTCAACCACATAGATGCACGTTTTGTGGACGTATGGGCCACTCGTACAACGAATGTCGATCTCGACAATCCCAAAATAACTCGCAAAATTCCAATAATTCCCATAATTTTAACGGTTCCCGAAATTTTAATAGCAATCAAAACTTCAATAACTCTCAAAACAATGGCTTTCAGAGACCAACTTTCAGTTCAAATAATAATTTTCAAAACAATAGACCCAACGACCAACAAAGACCTCAATTCGCACCAAATCAAAATAATTCACAAGTACGCGCTTCTGTAATCCATAAGAATCCCAATTTTTCAAACGATAGGCACAGAGCTCATTTCGTTAACTATGAACCTGACTATATTAATGACTATACTTCAGCTCCAGATGAAAGCTATCAATACGAAGATTTCTCTGATAATAATTATTCACCTCCTGATTATTACCATTCATTCGATCAATCACCCGATTTAATTGATAGCCAAGACTATCAGGATTTTCTCACAGTCCCGAACCAGAACCACCCACCAGACAATGCCAGTTCAATGAACGAATCTTTGTCTCAAATACAGAATCAGATTCAAACTCTAAATTTGGACGACATGAACCCATCTCTGAACTTTCCAGAACAGAATTTTCTCTGAGCCCTCTTCTTGCTGTGAACTCTAAAAACCTGTACTATATAAAAGACGCATCGAATACATTTAAATTACTTATCGATACCGGTGCTGGTATCTCTATCTTTAAAGAAAATACCGCGAAAAATTTCAAACCACGTTTCCCCGAAAAAATTACAATACAAGGTATTACAGACCAAAAGATTTTTGTCACTGAATCAACTTTAGTCCCGTTTCAAGTAGGAAACCCCCATAAGGTGTTTATCCATAATTTAAATATTGATTTCGATGGAATCTTAGGCCTCGATTTTTTAGAACATTACGAATGTACAATAGACATAAAAAACAAACAACTTATCACAAACTTTAAAACATTACCTCTCTACAAAGTAGAAACTAATTCGCTTAACAATGAACCCCCTAACCAAATTAAAATAGATCCTAGATCCGAGCAAATATTCAAGTTAACATGTCATCTGTCAAATACAGATGCAATTTTGCACAAAAAAGAAAAAGATAAAGTCCATATCCCCAACGCATTAGTACACGTAAATGAAAAAGGAGAATTTCTAACATCCGTAGTAAATGCAAACGCAATTCCCAAAATTATCGATTTTTCCGATATCGTAATTGAACCTTATTCAAACTATCCTATCCTAAATTTCCAATCTAACGATAACTTGGTAAATTATTGTTCTGATAAAATTGACCGTACCAACAAAATCAAATCTCGACTTCGAACAGAACATCTTAACGAGGAAGAACAAGAACTTATTACAAATCTTTGCTTAAATTATGAAGACATATTTTACTTGGAGGGAGACAATCTCACTTTTACCAGTGAGATTAAACATCAAATTGAGACTAATAACGCCAAACCCATTTTTACGAAATCATACAGATATCCTCAGGTCCACAAAGAGGAAGTAAAATCTCAAGTAAATAAGATGGTCAACGAAGGTATCATCCGACCCTCTACTTCTCCTTGGTCATCTCCTGTTTGGGTTGTTCCCAAAAAAATGGACTCTTCTGGAGAACAAAAATGGCGAGTAGTAATAGACTACCGCAAGCTCAATGAATGTACAATTGACGATAAATACCCTCTTCCTAATATCTCCGATCTCTTAGACCAGCTTGGTAAGTGTCAATATTTCACAACTCTTGATCTTGCCTCCGGGTTTCATCAGATCGAAATCGATCCCAATGACATTCCTAAAACAGCCTTCTCCGTTGAAAACGGACACTATGAATTTACTCGCATGCCTTTTGGACTTAAAAATGCACCGTCCACATTCCAGCGTGTCATGGACAATATTCTTTTAGGTATTTTAAACGAACGATGTCTTGTCTACATGGACGACATTATAGTATACTCTCCTACCATTCACGAGTACATTTCCCGTCTTACTGAAGTTTTCAAACGTCTTCGAAAGGCTAATCTTAAAATCCAGCCTGATAAATGTGAATTTCTCAGGAAAGAGGTGGCGTATCTCCGACATCTCATTACCCAAGATGGCGTCAAGCCTAACCCTTCAAAAGTCGACTGTATTAAACGATTTCCTGAACCGAAAACACCGAAAGACATAAAATCTTTCCTAGGTCTAGCCGGTTACTATCGTCGTTTTATCCCCAATTTTGCCAAACTCTCTAAACCTCTCACTAGACTACTCCAAAAAGACGTTTCTTTTAATTTTGATCCAGATTGCAAGCAAGCTTTTGAAGATTTGAAAAACGCTTTAATTTCTGACCCGATTCTGACCTATCCAAACTTTGAGGAACCATTTGTTCTCACAACAGATGCAAGTGCATTCGCCATCGGCGCTATATTATCCCAAGGCCCCATTGGAAAGGATCTACCTATAGCATATGCTTCACGTACCCTATGTAATGCTGAAACACGATATTCGACCATTGAGCGAGAGCTTCTTGCCATCGTATGCTGTAAAACATTTCCGACCCTATCTGTTTGGAAGAAAATTCACCCTAGTAACTGATCACCGCCCACTTACCTGGTTATTTTCTATAAAAGACCCTGGAAGCAGACTAGCTAGATGGCGCCTCAAGCTTGAGGAATACAATTATAAAATCATTCATAAACCGGGGAAAACCAACAAAAATGCAGACGCCCTTTCTCGAATTAAAATCAATCATTTTAAAGAATGTGCGAATTTTCATAAGAAAATATCAGTATTAGCTTCGAATGATACGGAATCTGACGAAGAGCTAAATGAAATCAATGAAGAAGAAATCACTGAACATTTTAATAGATTTGTCGAACTGTATAAAACTAAATCACTCATTGATTACTCTAAAATTGAAATATCTAACGATCAATTACTGGACAAATCGCATAAGAATATCATCACCTTTCTTAGACAAAATAAAATGGAAGAGATACATCATAAAGTATTAGACGACGTCTTTGACGAAAACGACATAGATTTTAACTTGTCAAAGATCAACATATTGGGCAGTAAAACTATCAAAAATCGGAAATATTTTATCATTCCCCTTCCTTTTGATCCCGAAACGGTAGTACAACACCTATTCTATATCGTTTATGTCGCACAAAATGAATTTAACCTATCGCAAATCTATTACGTCGAAAATCAACTAGAATTACCAATTCTAGAAATATTTTCATTTATCTTTGCCGATAAAGAAATAAAATTAAGAATTTGTCAAGATGTTATTAAAACTCCGGAACAGGATGAAATACCCCAAATACTAGATCATTATCACCATGGTAAAAGCAATCTCCATCGGGGTATAAATGAGACTATACGAAGAATAAAAGAAAAGTATAATTGGCAAGGTATCACAAAGGATGTAGAAAATTTTATAAAAAACTGCGAAATCTGTCAAAAAGTAAAGATCTGTAGAAAAAACTTAAGTAACCCGTTAGTCATCACCGAAACACCTAAAACACCATTCGAAAGAATTAACATAGATCTTTTCGAATACCCTACCAGAAATTATGCCCTAACTATCAGAGACGAGCTCACTAAGTTCACACAGGCATATCCCCTTGAAGACAAAACAGCTAAATCAGTCGTCAATAATCTTATTGTCTTTTTCCAACACTATGGTACACCATTACGCATACACTGTGACTATGGACGTGAATTCGACAATGCTTTGATGAAAGATCTTTGTGAATTGTACGAAATAAAACTAACCTTCTCGAGTGTAGGCCATCTACAATCTAACGGTTCTATTGAAAGATTTCACGCAACCCTAAGCGAAATAATAAGAGCTAATCAAGCTGAAAATCCCGACGAACATCCGTTCAATGTTTTACCTTATGCAGTTATTTGCTACAATAACACAAACAACAAAACTCACGGATTTACACCGTATGAACTCATTTTTGGACATACTTCTTTTAGACCACCCGAAATACTTTACAACGAGAAAATCCTTATATCAAAGTACGTTAGAGACTTAAGTAATCGTATGCAATATTTCTATAAAGTGGCACGAGCCAAGACAGAAAGACAAAAAGAAAAGGCTAAAGAAAGATTCGATCAACATGTGTCACCAAACCCTCCAGAATATAAGATAGGCGATAAGGTTTACGTCAAGGAATCGCAAATTAAAGACAAAGCCCAAAATAAGTTTAATGGCCCTTTCGAAATCCAAGAAATCCACATAAATTCTGCTACTTTATTAAATACCCAAACCAATAGAACAATGAAAGTGAATTTTGATAGACTAAAACCCTATCATGAGTAATTTTCTTTCAGATTCCTCGGACTGATTCCAGTCATCCACTCCCAGTATACGTTAACCCCAATCAACAACACCATTGGAATCTTTTTTCATGAAGAAACCAATCTCAAAATTTCAAACGACAAATGGACCCTCCTTGTATATAAAGACCTGCAACCAATCAGAGACGTTATCGACAAAAACGACAAAATCTTAGAAAATCTATTAGATACTATTGAAGAAGATGTACCTCGAATGCTGGCATTCAAATCCGAAGTCCAAACTCACATAAGTCTTCTTAAACAAATCTCTAGTTCTGTTAATCTCAAATATACAGAAATAATGGCTGATACGAAACAATACACATTCCGAGAGAAACGTGGGCTTATTAACGGAATAGGTTCGATATGGAAATCAATTACCGGAAACTTAGATTCGTCAGATGGAGAATATTTCAATGAATGTATAAATAAAATAACCCGCGATGAGTATCAAATCGAAAACCTATTAAAAAACCAAATATCGGTTACCACTTCTGTTATTAAGAACTTTAACAACACAATCCGAAAATTACAAATAGATGAGGAAACATTCAACGATAATATTAAAGAAATTCGAGAGTCAATAATGGATATCTCTGACCAATTAAAATTCTATCAATCTCAAATCGATATACTAAACTTTTGTAAATTACTAATGGAAAGCTATTCATTTATCGAAGATTCTTTAAATGATATAGTAAATGCCATAACCTTTGCTCGATTAAAAATATTACATAGTTCAATCATCACCCCGTTTGACTTAATTGAATCGCTTAGGCATATATCACAATCATTACAAAAAAATAATCTTCCATTATCAATCTATTCTTCAAATCTAGCTCAATATCTAGATATTATCGAATTACAAGCCTATCAACTAGACACAAGAATTGTATTCGTTTTAAATATTCCTTTAACTGATGCAGAACAATATACTTTATATCGTCTCTATCCAATACCAATACTGGATAATCGAACAGGTCTTCATTCAATATTAATAACAACGCATAAATATATTGCGCGAAACGATGATTCATTATTATACCTTACAATAAATAGTCTTGAGTCATGCAAAACTTTGCAAGCTCGAACCCAGATCTGTTACAACACACTTCCATATCCGATCGACAGCCATGCCATATGCGAAGCCCAACTTCTCAAACGACAAGAACGTCTTCCCAGAACATGCCAAACTTCCGTAGTATTCGCCAAAGATTACAACGTCCAGAAGATCAACATGAACCTGTGGCTCATAACAGTTTCTGACCCACTGCCTATTACCATCAAATGTGAATCCAGAGACGTCAAATCAGAAATCATCCACACCAATCATGTACTCAAACTACAACCCACGTGCATTGCCTTTATTGGAAGTACAAGAGTACACTCTCAAAAATTAATCGACGTTCATGACAATGTTATTTACAGAAGTCACCCAGTCCAAATACCATTCAACTGCTGCAAACACTTCCCAGATAAGATCCATCTTCCCGACTTAAAACCACTAAAGCTTAGCAAAATCAATACTGAAGACCTCGAGATAGCCCATCACAAACTCAATCAGTATTCTGAAGAACTCAACAAACTAATCAATGAACCATTCGTCAACAAACACCTGAGCTGGTTCACGATCTTAACAATAGTCGTCATTGTGACTCTTGTTGTTCTTTATGTCATATGTAAATACCGATCCAAGAGAAGATACAAGATAGGAATTGGCAATACCAACGACAATGACCATCCGCCCTCTCCACCAAGACACCCAGTGACAGCCTTCGCCAGGAATTGGAGGAAGATCCTTCCAAGACGAAGACCCAGTATTCACCTGAGCGAATCCATAGACGAAGAAGAGCAGATCCAACTGAATAACATTAAACAAACAGTCTAAAAGTTGCTGCCACGCATCAACTTTCATCTAAAAGAGGGAGCTGTTATATGCATTGTACCAACTAATGTTGCTGACCACGACGATTCCCAGGGTATCAAGTTTCTACTTCCAAGTACCAGAGCCGATAAGGATCCGTACACATGCAGAGTCAGCGGGACCCAAGGTTTTTGCATGTTCCCACTGAGTCAGCAGTTTCTAATATTATAAAAGCACTTGTCGCTCTTTATATTCGTTCATTTTTCTTTAGTCTTAAGTACAGTATAATCAAATTTGTAACACGTAACTTTGTTTATTGTATTTTAAAATAAATTTAATTTTTAAAAAGTCAAAAAGGTGTTTCGTGATATAATATATATATATATATATATATATATATATATATATATATATATATATATATATAATATAATATAATAACTTTTCCTGAAAACAATTTTGATTGTTGCTGTTCCTTTCCGATAACAAATTGTTGATTCCTAACATTCTGGCTGTCGATGTTAATCGTGTCAAAGTATTTACAAAAGTATTTGTTATTGTATCTTATCTGTTAGAACGATTAAACCAATAAGTGCTTACTGTTTTATTTTATTACCCATTGTTATACAGAAGACTATTGTCTATACTCTAACAAGAAAGTAAAGAGGGTGATTCACCATTAAAACCGATGAGAGAACTGCCAACAGTTTGAAAACTTCGCAATTTTAGCGGCGTCCTTATTTCATTATTGTTTTAGAATTGAATTGAAATTACTTCCATTGTGATCACTAGACTTCGGCAAATATGCAAATAAAAATGTAGAAAATATGCGCATAAATATGCACGTGTTTACCCGAAAATATGCAAATATTTTACAAAATATGCATACAAATAAATAAAAAAATCGTAAAATAGTAACAATTTTATTTAAAAAAAAAAAAGTGTACATAACTAAATATTTCCTACTATTCATTAAGATTTACATTTATTTTAAGTAACTACATCATTTTTAAGTATGAATAAACTTATTTAGAATTATGGTAACAATAAATGACCAAGTGGTGTTCAAAATTTTCTAACAAAAACTTGTGGCTTCTGTCTGAGTACATATACACTCGCGATCATAAAATCCGGGTCATCTTGAAAATTTTAAGTTTCTTCAATATTTTTGCCTCTGGTGCAATAATAACCTTTTTTTTTGGCTAATGTATTTTTTATTTGTCATCAATGTTTGTTTTGAAAGAAAAAAATGGTTTTTTATTGTTTTTATTGAAAAAAACAGAAAACAAATCAAATTATTGATAAAACAGACATACGAAAAAATATGTAAAATACAGAACGTGGTGAAAAATCAGTGAAATTTCAATGACCAATATCGTGTATTGCCTTCCCTTGCTCTAATAACCTCTTGCAGACGACGGGGCATACTCTCAATTTTTCTCCGGATTACATGTTGTGGTATGTTATTCCACTCACTCACTAACAGATCCTTAAGCTCCTGTGCGTTGTTAGGAGGAGGTGTATGGGTTTGAATACGTTTTTTCAAATGGTCCCAGAGATGTTCGATGGGATTCAGGTCCGGAGACCTAGCTGGCCAGGCTACCCTCGTAATTCCTACTTCGTCCAAGCATTACATACTGATCCTGGCAACGTGCGATCGCACGTTGTCCTGCATAAAAACGCCGTTTTCTCCAAGCCCTGCCATGTTGGGCATAACATGTTCTTCCGGAATCTCCGTAATGTACCTTCGTGCAGTTAGGGACCCATTTTCGATGAAGGGTAATTCTGTGTGGAAGTCGGAAGATATACCTCCCCAAGCCATGACCGAGCCTCCACCAAATGGTATTCTAGGAGCAATGCAAGCTTGTGAAAATCGTTCACCGGTTCTCCTCCAAACTCTTACACGTCTATCGGATCCAGTTAGGTAGAAACGGGATTCATCTGAGAATAACACTTTGCTACAATCGTTAATTCCCCAACGCCCGTATTGTCGAGCAAAAGCTAGTCGTGCAACTCGAGGCACCCGGCAAAGTGGCGGTCTTCTCGCCATTATCCGAGAAGATAGTCAAGAAGAACGGAGTCTTCTTCTGACTGTTGCAACACTAAAATTGCGATTTCGTACTTCCTCTAGACGATTTTGATGCATAACCGCTGTTGAGGTCCGGTTTCGTAAATACTGAAACACAAGGAAACAGTCATCTAGTGCCGTGGTCATTGTTCTTCGTCCAGAGCCAGGTCGCCTGGTTAGCAAACTTGCCTCCTGAACGCGTTGAAGCACTCGTTGAACCGTAGAAAGGCTTACGCCAACAGTTCTTGCGACTTGCCGTTGAGTGTGACCGTCTTCCACAAGTGCAACAATTTGTGCCATTTCAACAGTCAAAGGCATTTTTGTCAAAAAATAAACACTAATAATGGCACTAATAAACACTAATGGTGGCAATAATAAACGTTTGTCCGTTGCATTTGAACAGAAAGTCGAAGTACAAACGAGACATTTAAAACAAGCGGGGTTACAGGTAGCGTCCATTTTGGGAAGTGTGCACTTTACCACGAAATTGGCACTATTGGAATTCTTTGTTACAAAGGAAACCGCAACAATTCTCAGAAACATGCATTAGTTTGTATTTGTGTTATTATTATTTACGATAAAGCTCTTTCAAAATGAAATATCGGTGATTTTCAAGGTGACCCGGATTTTATGATCGCGAGTGTATTTATATATGGAAAAACTTCCTTCAACATCAACTGATGTAACGGGAGCATTTTTCAAACTAACCAAAACATTTGGTTCTAAATTAATTGTTTCCGAAATATTTCCAGCTAGAACACTGACTACTTCAGAAAGAATATGGTAACCTTTATTTTTTTTCCATAGTAGCTTCAAATTTTTTTAAAATATCTTTTCCAATATTACCTCTAACGTTCCGACAACATGACGCAAATTCTTTTATTAATGCTGTACTTTCGAACAATGACAGTTTTGGTGATTCTAACTGAGTAATTGTTTTTTGAACAAAACTAAAATTTGATTTTATAAATGAAAGTTCTTGTTGAAGCAAGTTACTCTGAAAAGTTTGTTTAGAATCCAAAAGAGATTGGGAACTTTCATCTGTTAACGTATCAATTATGTTCTTTATTTTAACAAAATGATCTGCATAAAAATTAGCTGCTTTTAACCATGTTCCCCATCGCGTTAAAATAGGTTGTGGTGGAAGAGGAATGTTAGGTAGCATTTCTTTATAAAGTTGAATTCTTATAGGAGGTTTAAGAAATACTTTTTTGACACTGGATATCATGGTATTTACAAGAGGAAACTTTTTTCGTATTTCCTCTGCAACTCTGTTTAATCCATGCGCTACACAAGTAACATGTATTAAATCTGGGAAAAATATTCCGCTAATAATCTTATAGCTTATAATCCGCTAAAATAAGCAGTAATTTATTAGAAGGAATAGTTGTCGGAAGAAAAAAAGTTGCTAATGTTTCTTGTATAAAACGCGAAATTGTTAAAGCATTTGTTATCTCAAGTTGCTGGCATGAAATAAGATGAGATTTTGGTAAGGTATCTTCTTTAAGAACACCAATCAATAAATGAGCATTATACTTTCCTGAGGAATCAGTGGTTTCGTCTACAGATATGTAAAAATAATTATCTGCAATTTCTTCCTTAATATTAATTAACACCGACGAGTATAGCCCGTTCACATTATTTCTTCTTAGAGACCGATCACTTGGAACATTAAGTTTGCAATATTTTTTTAGAAACGAACTAAAATTTACATTTGCCAATTTTGAAAGCGGTATGTTTGCAGACACTAATGCGCGACACAAGTCTTCATTAAAAGTTTCTTGCTCATCCAATTTTTTTGAAGTAGATTGGAAACATTTAGCCATTGAAGTTTGATGTTTTCCTCCTATTTTTTCTTTTTTTACAATGTGTGAAGCAGTTCTCACATGTTGGTCTATCTGAAATTTCTTCTCACATGCTATCTATAAATAAAAATAAAAACCTTTATTTTAACCCAACCTTTAAAATATAAAAATATACAAGGTGTTTTTGGTTAATCAAATAACTGGTTTGAAAAAAAAACACTCGCTAAGTGTTTTAAATGCAGTATTAATCCACAAATTAGTTTTTGTTACTAACCATTAGTACATCATATAACTTATTTTAAAATTCAACATAAGTTTTTTTTTTGTTAATTCAATTACAATAAAAATAATTGTGTTTTAGAATAGCTGACTTCATAAAAAAAAGTAAAGGTGAAAAATTTTTCTAAATACACACCATTGTATTGTACTATGGACAATTTTTTCTCACTAAAGGAAGCTATTTTTCATTTAAAAACAACCTACGAGTACTAAATTTCAAGTAAATACGTTTATTGGTTTTAAAGTTATTGTTGTTATTAACTAAAAGAATTTAATTTTTTTAACACCCTGTATCTCGAAAAGTAAATAAGTTTGACCCCTCATTAAATATATCGTTTTGTTCAATTTTTCGAGAAGTATCTACAGTCAAACGTTGTAAGTGTCATTTGGAAACACCCTGTATGTATGAAATATTAGATATTTAATAGAAAATATTAGATACTTACAATTTTGCCACAGACTGAACAGTAGATTTTTCCCATATCCATAGACAGCTCTTTATAAGGTTTAATCCAAGTTGAAGCACTGGTTGTTTTAGGCATTATAAAATCACAATCTTCCTTTTTGTTACGCACAACGAGTGTTTACGCTTTGAATATCAAAACAAAAATGATTTACAAATCTGAGCATCAAATTAGAAATGTTTAGGTACCTAATTCAATAAACTGGGAGATTTTGGAAAATCCCTAAATTAGGAACAAAACTATTAGCCGTTTACCTGCTGTTACGATACAATAAATTGTAGATAGATTTGGGGATTAGATCATAAAATGCAAATAAGCGAACCCTTAGCGATTATCCAATAACTGAATGCCTCAGTGACTTTCTAAGAATGTTGAGGCCTACTTAAATTGATCTTCTTTGAAATTGTAAATGTTTTGTACCTGTAGAGATTACGTACTTAGATCATTTCTTGATTAAAATGACTACAAAATTTTATACAAGAATTGAAATAAATTGGTATGTTTAAAAATTTTCAAATACAGTATAAAAATCTGAACTTTTATGCACTTTATGCAAACTTTTATACAAATATGCCAAAATATGAAATATTTGCATAAAATATGCACAATATGCAAAATATGCAATATGCATATTTGCCGAAGTCTAGTGATCACCTTTGTCATGTTGTGGATTTTTTAATTAAACAAGTTTTGCCTAACTATTATAAGAGTATAATATACATTACTTCCTACGGTCAAATATTTTATCTGAATTAACTTCTTTAATACACACATACCATTGGAAAATAATATATATATATATATATATATATATATATATATATATATGCTGTCACTATTTTTCCGGGATTGACTCCGCGTTGTAAAATGCTGGTTTTCTTGAAAACCATTGTTTTGCCGACGTTTCGGCAAGGTCTCACTTGCCATTCTCAAGCCTGGTGGATCTACTTCTCGTCGTTACTCGATTAGTACTGGTCGACTGGGCATTTCGGCGCTCGTTTAAATACTCTCTCGGCGGCGCGCGGGCTCTTGTGATTGGTCCTGCCTGTGTGCGAGTGGGCGGGGCCTTGTCTGGCGGTCTCGCTGTTTGTTTTTTCTGTGCGTTAACTGAAGTTGAATTTTTTTGGACGGTTCTTTGCAGAGCTGGTTTCCATGTTGTTGGTAGTCTTTGGGCATCATCTCGAGTGTTTAGGTTATTTGGATATTTTTCTATTTCTATGGCTTCCCTGATTATTCGCTTGGTTTTGTGTTCGATGTTCGCTAGCATTGTTGTCTGTTCTAGATCGATTGTGTGTCCTGTCGAAATGCCCAGTCGACCAGTACTAATCGAGTAACGACGAGAAGTAGATCCACCAGGCTTGAGAATGGCAAGTGAGACCTTGCCGAAACGTCGCCAAAACAATGGTTTTCAAGAAAACCAGCATTTTACAACGCGGAGTCAATCCCGGAAAAATAGTGACAGCACATATAGCTCCCGCGGAAACCTCAAAACAAACATATATATATATATATATATATATATATATATATATATATATATATATATATATATATATATATATATATATATATATATATATATATATATATATATATATATACGGCATAAAGTGGACTCCGCCCATGTTAAAATTCTGGTTCAATTGAGCTCCGTGGTCAAGTGGATACCGATATACGGAGCTCACTTGACCATTCCATAATATTGGTTCTGTCGATTCATCAACATGTATAGTTTAATAATTTTTTGGAGCCCGTAAATACCCCTGTATCATAAATGTATATCGTTTAGTTCACGTGTATATATTATAGGGGTCGTACAGATCTTCTTCAATGTATATTTGAACCATACGTTTATCGGTTTAAGTAAGCTCTGAGAGTTTGGCAACTGTGTGATTATACCGTATATTTTCAACACATACCCTGAACGGTTCATATGGGCTCCTTATTTTTATCTACTGTTCGTAGACAGTGCAATCTAATACGCATTACACTGAGTAACAGAGGATATCTTTTTACCTGGTATAACTACGTACTAAAAGGTAACTGGTTCTTTAAAAACAGGTACATAGATACAAAAGGATTTGGGCTTATTATTTAATGGAATATTCGCTTGCATAGGAAATTTTATTTTTCTGCATTTTTAAAAATGTTGTTCTTTTATTTAATATAATTTTATTAGTTCAATGCAGAACTCGATGTTTTTTTTTTAATTACAGAAATTTCCTAATATATTTTGTTTACGTGAGTATGTCTATGTACGTTTCGGCCGTCCAAATTCAAAACCTAGTATGTGCTTTTGATAAAAGTTTAGAGGAAAGCGAAAAAACACTTTTTACTTAGCCGTAGAAGATGGTGAAGTATATTTTAGAATATGACTGTTACATTTCGTTAACAATTAAGTATTCTTTGTCTTGAGGAATAAATTGCTCTAAATATTCGCTTGGAGCAAGTTCTACAAGCAATACTTTATTGGAAAATTGAAACATGATGATAACTCGGAGTTATTTACAAATTGATAACCTAGTATGTTCACGTACTAGGTTATGATTTTGTATTGTGATCCATTTGTAAATCAGTAATATTATTTGGTTACTCGTAAGGTAGTAAGGCGAAGTGTGAAAAATCATAATTCCATACATTACATTAAAATCTTTATTCTTTCATTTTGAGTTACAACTTAAATCTAGATTCTACAACATAAAAAAATATATAAAACAAATAAAATATGAACTTCTTTTTAAATAACAGCTGCTGCTACTTATGGCTAACAAAATAAACCGTAACAATTAAAACGTCGTAAATAAAGTTAGTAATATTCGACCAATTCACCAGTATTGACTAAATCAATTGAATTATTATTTATGGGTAAAGTGATCCAGAACTGCTTTCTGGATTCTGGCATTAGGGGCACAAGTTTTGTCATAATTGTTTGTTTTTTTGAGTCCTTGATACCCCGTGGATGGTCGGTGCTCGTTGGCTCAGCGTTGATATTAAACTTTTTTGGTAGAAAATCTAATTCTTTATATTCGTCCTCAAGTAAAGAATTTTTAAAGAATAGATTTCTACTTCCTTTGACGAAGTGTACCTCTACCACCGAATTTAATGTAAAATTTTTTAGCAGATCATCATCTTTTCGTGACTGTCTCCTTTTTTTCTCCCATTTATAAAAGTTATTCATTTCTAAAACTGTTACGTTAGGTCATGATTTATGAACGATGTCTTTAAAATCAGTAAAATCATATAAACCATTTTGTTTATTTATTTTTTTTTCAATATGTGCATGTACACCATCTGCTGACATATGTGTATGTCCTTTTGTAAGATATTTAATAGTAATGCTCTTTGTGGAGAATAAAGGTGAATTCACAATTGTTGTAAATGCAGTGTACAGCGTCCAATTTTTATTTTGTGCCGTACAGTTGTCGGCCCACAAGTAGAGGTGTTGTAAATCTCTTTCATGATTTAATACTGCACATATGGCATTAACTATGTCACTGGCAGTTCGGCCTGCTTGTGCCTCGTGCCACAAAACGCAAATTGGATTTTCTTTGCTGTTTTTTCCTAAAGGTGCAAAAGGTAAATTAAAAGTTACTAACCTGCTAATAAAAAAAGAATCCTTGATGTTTGGCATATCAGGCAATAAAAATACTTTTTGTAAATCCATCGAGAAATACTTAATTTGTTCCGAATTCGCGATCACAGAGTCCATGCGGTACTTTTCTATTGCAGTGTCTGCTTTCAATCTATGTGCGTCGTGCTTATGTATAAGCTCTTCTGATAAGACTTGTGGCGGTTGAATTTTTTTTGCTTTATTTTCGTATGACAAGCAGTCGACGCATTTATCCCCCTTTGGAGCGAAAAATGAAATTTTCATTTCTTTTATAGTCTTTCTATATGTTTCAGGTGAGCATTTAGTTGTGGCATGTTTACTTTTGAAATCCTTGTACATGGCAGTAAATGTCAAAGTCCTTGGTAAATATCGCGCAAGCGGAGCATGCTTCCTTCTGTAGTGGCTGACATTGGGATTAAAACTAAGAATATGTTCCTCAATAGAACATCTATCTAATTTTGGTTTCTTACCACCTCTGTTTTCTTTTACCGATGCATACATCGCGCTTCGCTTTACAGCTTTACTTAATTCTGTAATTACTCCATCACTACGAAAGCCTAAAGTGTCCAAGAAAAATTTACGGCAAACCTGAATATTTTCAGATTGATTTTTGGGAAGAAAATATGCTCGCGATTCATTTTTGGCATACCAATTTCCATAATTTTTAACTTTTCGCCGCTGAACATTTGTAAAACGAACACATTTATTTAGAAAAACACGTCTATTAGTATACCCCATACTCCAATAATTTTCCCATAGAGCAAGCCGTTCTTCTATTGAGAATAAAATCGGGATCTGCGATTGAGTCGTCATCAGAAAATATATCAGAAACGTCTGTCTCGTCTTCTTGAATATCTTGTAAACCATCACACCTCTCGCCAGTAGTAAATTGGAAATTTTCCACCACTTCATGTAAGATGCGGCTGCAACTTGGAATTTCAACTTTGTTTATATCAGGACGGTCAGCTGGTATATCAGCGCTTGTGCTGCATATATTAACATTAGTAGGCAATGTTCTGAAATAAACAAAACAGTCTATAATAATAAGGCCAAACTATCCACACAATCAATTTTTTCATCCTGGGTGGACAATATTTTACGTTCTTTGGATCATTGGGAACAATGATTTGTAATTTTTCTCTAAAGTTAATCGTTTTCGAGTAATAAACAATTTAAAACTGAAAAAAAATCGAATAATGACGATTCTCAAGGTTCAAAAACACAAGTAAAAAGTATAACTTTTGAAATTACTAAGTATCTAAATTCAAGCTTATCTCTTCCTCTAAAAGCTTGTCATAAGATTTTGTTGTTCGTCTTATTCTAAAACATTGCTTATAAATTATTAATGAAGTGCATATGAAGAGACGTGCCATCGGGCTGCATTAACAACTAAAAAACAATGTTTTTTGTTCCCCATGATCCAAACAACCTAAAATAATATTTACCCGGGCCCAAAGAATTGATTTTTATAATTTATTTAAAGTTTTTTTGTAAAATAAATGTAGCAATATCTCCGAAATTATGGCATTTCGGTATAGGTAATATAACAAGAAAAATAATCAGTATTTTTTAAGGACTTCAAAACGTAAAAAATATACAGGGTGTTCCATTTGAAATAAGAAAGTTCATTAGATCTTCCTAAAAACGAAAAATCTGACAATGTAATTAGCACTATAATATCGGCCTCATTAGAAAACCTTTTCCCACCAAAATTTATAAAAATCGTGCAAGCCCTTTCTGAGATAATTGAGTGTCTCCAAACATAAAACTCACTCTGTATATTCATAAAAACATATAAAATCATCAGCGAGACATAATTATTACTTACGATATATGGGGAGATATCCCAGGTTCTTCGTCTTTATCTAAACCACTCTTGCACCTCCTGACAGCATCCAACATTAATTGGGTCCGACGGTGGTATTGGGACATTGTTATACTGAATAGATTCGAACACGTTGTTTGTATCTATAAATGACTTTCTGAAAGAAATATTCATTAACAGCAATAGTATTTACCACATTGGGGTAATGGAGGCCACAGTGGCTCTCATTTTTCCAAGGTGCATTTTTTATTTAAAATGTATAAAATAAAAAACAGCATAATTTAACAGAAAATCAGATCTGATGCAATGGAACTAATACTCTTAAGAATCTACGGTGATAAAATAATTTGGATCTGAGAAAAACCAGCAGTACTAGCAGCGACAATAGTTACCACGTATCACTAGAACAACATTGCGTAATTTCACTTAACTCCGGTGAACAGTTTAATACGAACTGATTTAAATAATCGCAGTACCTATGAGCCATCACAGCTCAAGATCAACTGTAGAGTGCGTTTAGCAATTATATTAAGGCATTCCAATCCGTAATAATAAGGTGGCTCCCATTGGGTACTGGCTCTCATTACCCCCATCTCCCCTAGTTACCTATTTGCCAAATCAAACACCGTGACAATAATGAAAATCAATTGTTTATTACATGTTACTAATCGATTTCAACCAACCTGCGACAAACTTAACTTAAAAATAGTTGGTATATTTTAATAAAATTAAAATAACAATTTAGCCTGAAAGACATAGGTAAACAAAAATATACTTACGATGTATTAAATTTCTCTGAGTAATACTACTTCTCACACGCGTTGTCTAAATTACACTGACCAAAGCAGAAAGCAAAACAGTTTTTGTCTTGTAGTCTAACTTGGCGAGACGTGTGTTGAAAAATAAATTTAGGGTGGGATGCGTTTGCAGTTACAAATTTAAATACTTAGTAAGATCCGATAACAAAATGAAAAACCAAGTATGGGAATTTTGCTACTTTAAAACCTAGCACCTCCTTGTATTTACTGGGTTATTAAATTGCAATGGAGCTGTACGGTGTTTTATATTTTATAAATGCATTTCAGTCGAGTACTTACTAGGTTTTGATATTGTATATCTTTAAAAATACGATTCCTACGACTACCGGAATAAGCGCATTCGATAGAGAATTTTCCAAGTATAGGACACAGCTAAAAAAAGTGATTATGAAAAAATGTCCCTTACTCGGTTTTGAATTTAGACGGCCGGTTTTATGTAAGCATCCGATTAATAAAAAGTATTTTATTTTATCCAGTTTTCTGCGATATCTTGTATAAAGCTTTTTTATTACCTATTTTAGTTCTGGTCTTATTTGTGTACTACATATGACATCTCGATAAAAGGTTATCCCAAAATAAATATGGTTAAGAGCTACAATAGATATTTTTGTGTTAAAATTGGTAGTAGTCTGCACAAAAAGAAAGAATAGTTAATTTGTCTAAAGTGGTATATTCGGCAGCAGATGCATATAGTGCAAGCGTCTATGTTTTAAGGGCGGAAGGATGTGCACCTCATTTTTAGCTAACAAGCTTGCGAATAATATTATTTCTGGTCCTCAATTTACCTTTTAGTTTTAAACAATAATCTGTGACTGACCCCGTGCGATAAAAACTATTTTCAAGGAATTTATAGGGAGTCTACGTTCAACAATTTCATGACATTATTGGATGTTCAGTTTTGTGAAAGCGTCTATGTTAGGGAAATTGAAGGAGCGCACACGAGCTTTTCAGGGGTTTTGGCTAAAAATTGATTTATAGTTTATTTTTATCTTGCAATAATAGGTGTATCGTCTATATAATAGAAGTCCTAGTATATACCGGTATGGATCGTTCGTTTGTGTAAATGTTATACAGTGTAGGTGTCTTTATGCTACCCCAAGCGAGACCGTTCTTCATCTGCTATTCTTACCAGTGAGTGATACAAAAAATATTCTCTTGTGTAGGCATACGCAGACAATATAAGTGAGTTTGTTATCTAAGGGGATACCATATAGTTTTTGAAAAAATATTCTGTAAGTTAAGGCGTCGTAAGCGGCATTTAGATTGAAAAATACCACCACTGATACCCGATATTTTTCGTACCCATCTTTGATTTAGTATTTGTGATGTACATCACTTTGAATAGCTGACAAAATAAAGATATTGGCCGATAGTTTTTGTGGTCGTTGGAGTTTTTGCCAGGTTTAAGCAAGGTAACAACTTTGGCTGGTCTCTAGACTTTGGGTATCTCCTAATTTGAATACAGTTGTTCATCATCTGGATAAGCCATTGTAGTGTTTTTGGTCCAGATTTCGTAATAAGCTTTGTGCTCAGATCCTCAATGTTGGTATTTGTATTATTTTTCATTAAATATGTAGATGGTAGATCCAAGCTCAAAGCTTTTTCCGATAGAAATAGTATGTCTATATCTATAATGTGGTTTTCAGTGATCAGCTATATACCAAATATCCTAGGTTGGGCCCTATATGTGTTTCCTATACTAGAAATTAGTTAGATTCGTGTTTAGCTCATATATCTGATAAGTTTAAGTAAAGTAAAGTTTCTTGATTTTTAGATATATCCTTAACAGTTATAGACATATGTTATTAGAATAGTTGGTCCTAAAAAGGACCAATTTGACAAAATCATATTAAAGGGGTGACTGAAGAATTAGCCGATTAATTAATTAATGATTACCCGGGGTATGCCCGATTGCGGTGGTCCTTCAATCTAGTAGTAGTACTTTAATCTTCCTAAAGGCTCGTTTTTTAAACCCCATAAGTAATGCGTAATCTTTTACTTTTTATTAAAAATTTAAATTTTACATGCCGTGTATTACTTTTTGAAGATATGTCAAATCAGATTTGTATAGTAATAATTTTAGGTTCTAAAGAGCCTCTTTGTGGAAAATAAATAAGTTTGTGATATCTGTCACAACTCATATATATAGATAATAAAAAAATAAATAGTTAAAATAAGTGTAAACAATCTTAACTACATACATCGTCGCCACTGTTCAGGTGATGGGTTTATCACAGATATCAAAGGTTACATTTTAATTCAGTGTTCTATTTACGTATCTTCAATATTAAAAAAGTAGAAAAATACATGATTATGCTTTTATTTTTTTTAATCTATTCTATTTTCTTTCTAGAGTTCCGTCTTTTTTGAACGACCTGTGTTCTTTTTTTAATTGGGCACTTGTCCAAAGCTATGACAAATACTCCTCTGCTATTTTACATTAATATGACATTCATTATTTTCTCTAAACACTCTGTCCTCTGCTATTCTACTGACTAATTTGACTAATATGACTAATTTATTTTATCTTTCTTGCAACTATTTTAATGTTTATCCTGTGTATCTTCTTCTTCTTCTACTTTTTCTTTTTATATAGACATAACTCTGTCTGTTTTTCAATGTGCCTCCAGTAAGTTGCCTTTCCATCGTTTTCGTGGTCGTCCTACTGATCGTCTTCCTATGGGTTAACCGTCTCTTGCCGTCTTTATTGTTTTATTTGTTGTCATTCGGCATATACGATCGTTTCATTCTACTCTTCTATTTCTTAACCAGTTCTTGATGTTCTTCACCTTGCATCTACGTCGTATATCTGTACTTCTAGCTCTATCCCATAGTGTCTTACCATCAATTTTTCCAAGTGTTTTCATCTCTGCTGTGTCATATCCTTTTTGTCCTCTCTGTGTCAGATCTTGTTTCTGCCGCGTATGTCATTATTCGTCTGATGACTGTTTTGTAAATTCTGCTTTTCGTTTCTTTTCCGATATTTTTAGTTCCTCATAATGTTTCGTTTAGGCAGCCTGTGGCTCTGTTTGCTCTATTCACTGGGTCTTGCACTTTAGTTTCGAGCTTTCCGTAGCTAGATAATGTGATGCCTAGATATTTAAGTCCTAACACTTGTTCTATTATAATGACCTTCCAGCTCCAATTAACATCTTAGTAAATTTGCTGTTGTAACCATGCATTTTGTCTCTTTTGGGGAAATTAACATGTTAAATTTTCTGGCGGGTATATGAAATTGGTGCAGCATACGTTGTAAATCATTTTCACTTTGAAAGAGTAGTATTGCGTCATCTGTACAGCAGATTATTTTTAGTTCTTATTTTTTATTATTTCATCCATAATCAGGTTGAATAATAGAGGACTCAGGTAATATCCCTGTTTTATTCCATTGTCACCTTCAATAGGGTCGGTTAGTTCTTCTTCTACTTTTACTTTTATTGTGTTGTTTTGGTATATATTTTCGATCGTTTTGATTTTTCCTGGAGGTATCTCTCTTGCGTACAATAAGGGGATAACGTTTTTTTAATTTGTGTATCTTCTGTATATCATTATTTCTTTTGTGTATTAAAAATTAAATTTTGGTTATTATTGCTTAATATTCTCTTAACGTGTTTATTAATTGTCTTGTTATATGTGTATCAAGATATGTGTGTCATAATAGATTGTAATGCATATTTCATTTAATGTAATTAAAGTGCTCTTTGCGTTTGCCAATTACTTTCTCACTTCCTCAGCGATAGGTCTTTTTTTCCTCATCAATAACCTTATCCTCGCTCGATACAGCTATTTTAACCCTCTATAGCCCCGTGTGTACTAAAGGCAACAAAAGAGTTTTTGATGCAGAAAACTTTTTTAAAACAATTTCCGACTCTAGTATGCCCTCTGTTAATTTCAGGCAACATTTGGTTATACATTTTAATACACTTTGTGAACCTATGATGAAACCTATAGGGAAATGTTTAACAATATGTCAAATGAACATGACTGCCTTATTAGTTTGTATTTTCGATCGTGATTTATTGTTATAAATTGTGTACAATTTATATACAAATACATACATATATACTAAACGATTATATCAGCATTTAGATATTGATTACCGTTGACATTTGTTTATTTTATTGTGTTGTTTCAGTACTGTGATAAAAAACAGGTATGTTGCTTTGAATCCACGCTGGACCATATTATTTTAAATTATTTCTTTAAGATGGATACAAAAACGTTCTACGGGAAAAGCAGTAAATATCCGAGGAATACAAAGACTCTGACTTTGATAGTGATAATAAGAAAGTGATAATGAATTTTCCAGGTACTCAGATATCAATCGATCCAGGATCAAATAAAATGGAAAATGAAGACGATTTGTACGAAGCAAATTTAGACCAGGATACCAATTTAAATTTAGACCAAGATGAAGATGAGGGCGATACCGATAAAACAGAAAAACACACTGAACAAAATGTGCTCAAAAGGTCAAAAATGATCGTAAAAAACATTCAGTGGAAGAGTGGTTCTCGAACAGTATTTCCAATTCCAGAATGGAAAGGTAATTTACCAACATGCAAATTATTAGAACCGGAATCCCCTCTACATTATTTTAAAAAGATGATATCTACCAATATGCTGGAAAACATAATAGAACAAAGTAATTTGTATGCACTGCAAAAGAATATAAATAAACCATTGAATATGACACTAGCAGAATTAAACCAATTTATTGGATCTGTTCTACTGATGTCAATATATGGCATGCTAAGGACAAGATCATTTTGGCAGAAGGAAACACGTGTTGCTCAAATAGTCGATAGTATATCTAGCAATCGCTGGGAAGAAATAAAAACTAAAATGCATTTCAATAATAACGAAAATATGGTCAACAATAATGATAAGTTATACAAAATTAGACCGTTCAGCAACGGTTTATTTTAAAATTTTCAAAGTATTCCAATTAGTGAAAAATTGTGTATTGATGAACAAATGATACCATTCAAAGAGGCACATTCTTTAAAACAATATATGAAGAACAAACCCAAAAAATGGGGATACAAGGCATTTGTTTTGTGTGATAGCAATGGTATTGTTTATAACTGGGAATTATATATAGGAACTGTTAAACATCCTCTTCATTTACCTAATGTAGACACCAGCGGTAATGTAGTAATAAGAATGTGTGAGATAGTCAAACCAAACAAATACTATAAAGTATATTTTGACAACTGGTTCAATAGCATTCAGTTGCAGATTGAAATGGAAAAACAAACAAACATATTGCCTTATTGCCATTTTTCTGATCACAAGAATATGAAGAAACAGGGCAGAGGTACTGTAGAAGAAAAGCACGCTACAGTAGATGGCATAAGACAAACAGCGTTAAAGTGGTACGATAATAAACAGGTTCATTTGCTTAGTACATTTGTTGGTTCTGAGCCTACTTCGTTAGTCAAGAGGTGGGATAAGAAACAAAAATCAAGAATTATTGTATGCTGTCCAAATTCAGTGCAATTTTATAATACATTTATTGGAGGTGCCGATTTTATGGATTCACTAATTGCTCTTTATCGAACAGACATAAGATCTAAAAAGTGGTATCTAAAAATATTTTTTCACCTTCTAGATTTAGCTGTTATTAACAGCTGGTTGTTGCATCGTCGTGATTGCGATTACTTTGAAATTAAAAAGAAAAACCAGTTGCCTTTGTTACAGTTTAAGTCCCACTTATGTAGCGTACTGTTAGTAAGAACTGACCAGATGAAGAACAAAGGACGTCCCAGGCTCAGTGAAATTGAGAACGAAATTGTAAAAAAAACAGAGGAGAGGATCTACTGCTATTGTACTACCAAAGGAAGTTAGGCTTGACCAAAGGCCAGTAATTTCGGAGAAAAAGGGAAGATGCAAAAAACCAGGATGCTGTAATACTTCTAAAGTAATGTGCGATAAATGTAAAGTTGCTTTATGTTTTACAACTACAAATATTTGTTTTTTTTTGAATGGCATAATAAATAAGTATATAACTTGTTTCGTTAGTTTTTGCTAAACACTCCCAAAACTCTTCCCAAACGAAATTTAAAAAATCTAAAAAAATTACTAGTTGTTGTAAATGGATATTTGAGCACATATACAAATTAAAACATTTTATAAACAAATAAGTTTACAAAAAAGTCGGGCAATAGAGGGCTAAGATATTTATATTTCACTATATATGCTCTATGAGTTGGTTTTCAATTCAAATTTGCACCTATGACGAAATTTATAATATCTAAGATCTGGTACTTTCATATGAAACTGGAATAAAACACTTGTTAGATAATATTTATTTGTTTTGAGTACATTTTTTTTAAAACCTAGTATATAAAAAACTAAATATTTGTCTGTCAACAAATTTCTATATAAAAGTACGAGGCACTATTATTCTCATGCTGTGAGCTTTGCTGCTCTGTTACTTTTATAACGCTTAAGCTATTTTTAATTTATTGTAAATATTGTTGAGGTGTGTTTCCTTAAATGATCATTTTTAAGGTTAGTACGTTTGATTAAATGAAATTGACATTAATTTGATAGTTTCCATTTTATTAGTGTTGATGGTATATGACTAGCATCTGTTGGTACTATAATATATCAATTTCAACATGTGGAAGTGAGAGCACTCTCTTGTTAGTAATTTCAGTGTAAATTTTGACGAAACCAGAAATAACCCATAATATTCTTTCCGTGTGATCTTAGTATTTCCGTTGATTAAATAGTATAGGGTATCGAATATTTCAATCATCGGTATGTCAGAGTGATTTTTATGAATTTTTATATATATATTTGCAAAATGAAAAAGAAAGTTCAGTACGATACCTTAAATTACAGAATATTTCTCCAAAAACTATATGATATCCCCTTAGATAACAAGCTCACTTACATTGTCTGCGTATGCCAACATAAGAGAATATTTTTTGTATCACTCACTGGTAAGAATAGCAGATGAAGAACGGTCTCGCTTGGGGTAGCATAAAGGCACCTACACTGTATAACATTTACACAAACAAACGATCCATACCGGTTGTTCAATTTTTTCACATGCGAAAAATCATGTCATTTTTTCGCTGTATTACTAGCTACCATTCTACCACAATTTTACAATTATTTCCCGTTCTCCAACCCTTCCTACTCACATTTTAACCCCACTCCATTAGAAATACAGACAGTAGTAAGATAGCAAAGAAAGGCACACTCTCTTGCCTGTTGTCTCTCGATGATAACAGACACTCTCTCTTGACTGCTGACTGTTGCTAGAGACAGTCGTCCTCTCTTTCGTCTGCTGAGTCCTACTAGGCAGACGTATTATCTCTCTATCGCTACCTATCGCTTGGTACAGACTTACCACGCTTTTTCTCTACTCTAATTATCTCTCTCGTTTATAGTTACGCGAAAAATACCACAAGTACTATTTTAAATCGTGTACAGACGCAAATGTGCTATATCTCGTGTGATCTAAGTGTTAGTACCGCGAAACACGTCTTCAGAAACCGGTAACCGGACAGTTTCCCCGTATGAAGAACAACCGCGACTGAAAGCCTCTAAATACCGCGAGTGTGTGTATGTGCAGCAGAAGAATTGGTAAGACTTTATATTAAACTTAATTTGCTATAATCTGTATAACCAGCCCTATGTAATACAGTCCTCATTTACTGAAATTATATTCATAATTTCACATATGTACACCCTTTTTGTACATATTGTGGTCTATTCGAGTCGGATATAAATCATAATCTCTCTCTCACTCTCTATCTCTCTGTCTCACATCTTGATTCTACATAGTTTGGTACACTTTTGAGTCATATGTAAATCCTCATTCTCTCTGTTTTATCTTATGCTCGATTGAACATATTTTGATCTAATTCGGTTCAGATAAATCTTACCTCTGCTGTAAATCTCATTAGTTTTGGTCCTTCGAAATTATGTATTTCTATATATGTGTATATGTTCTTTGATATATATGTATATACGTATGTATTGATAAATCGATATATTGATAGATCGTTGTTTAATAATTCTTATCTGTGTAAATTCCAATTTTATGATTCTATTGTTAAAGGACGTTAGAAAGTCAGGTAAAAATACCCATTGATAGATACCTGTGACGTAGTAAAAATTCCAGCCCTTTTGTCAACCAAAGATACTCATTATAATCCCAACTAATTGTATTGTTCTCTGACACGTTTCGCCATAGGTACATATCTAGGTAAATAATTTGGGATTTTGTCCTATTGTTCTGAATAATAAATTTTTACAAGAATTCTCCGCTGTTATTGTCATTAATCCCTAGCATAATAATCGCTTTATTCAAATCGCTTGATGACACAAACTAAATTTTTAGAATAATCTCTGCTCTTAGAAAGTATTTGCATATTAATTGCTTTATTAAATCAATTAAAATTATCTCAGTGTTAATTTAAATTAAATTCACGATACCAAATATAATTTTCACACAAAAAAAAAAAAAAAACAAGAAACTGATAATCTCATTACACTCTAATATATACATATTTTTCTCTCTACTCTTTGTACTCTTTCCAAGGGTCGCTAGGTTTTATTCTCTTTATCATTCATCTCTGACTGGTACACTCTTATTATACTCTTATACTCCAATTCAAAATGGCTGAAATTGCAGAGTATTTTTATGCAATGCACGTTTCACAAAGAAATATCGCCAGAATTGCGAACGTTGTTAGTTCAAATGAAAAAGGCCTCTCTAATTGTAGAATTAGAGAATATATTACTCAGCTTAGGGCAGCTTATAAATCGTATTTGGATGCTTTGGAAAACCTGGCTGACGACGAAACTATTCTCGAAAGTGAGGAAGTAGATATTACTTATGAAAAATATATGGATGCTTTATGTTTCTTAGAAGAAAAACTGGAAGCTAAACAGGCTTTTAAATTTGATACAAAATTTAAGGCGAATACTTCCAGTAAACACATTGTTAAAAGTACTGATTTGAATATAAATGGCCAAAAAGAAGTTAAAAATACATTTTACTCTGACTCCCTCCCCAATCAGTTCAAAGAGATGAAAGAAATAACTATAAGTACTTCGTTTAGTTCTGCAATTGTTCAAGCTCAGACGCAAGAGCTTCAAAAGCCGACTTATAAAAACACTTCTAATAACATTAGTACTCAAGATGTAATAGGCCAGCCTCTCTTAAAAAATGTGTTACCAGCACAAACAGTCACTTTTCAAAATACTCCAGAACAAAATATGATTACTGAAACTGTAATATCTGCATCTCCCGTGCTTCTTAACATTTCTCACCCACAAATATTACAAGAATCCAATACCTTGGTTTCAAGTCAAGTTTTACATACACAAAATATTTTAATCTCTGCTCCTATTCTAAAAACTGTCAATTTGTCTCCATTGGTTATTGAAAACTTAACTCAAGTACAGCCTTCTTGCGGTGTGCAAGCGGAATTGGCAAATATACCTCCCCAAACTCGTATACAAATTCAAGATATCTCTCAACATGAAACTTTAAATGCTCTAAATATACGACAGGTTAATAAACTCTCTATTCAAGCTCAGAATATATTCACTCCCACTTTCTTATATTTCAATAAAATTCCTACACAAAAATCTATTGATTTATTATCAATTGCAACACCTTGTGAAGAAGATGATGTACATGCCAATTTTTTGAAAATTATCCCTTCTCGGAATAAATCCATTGTTCCTCCACTAATACACGAAAATCAAATACTCCTCTCACAGCCTCGTATTGACACGGATGTCATCAAATTTCTCTCAATACAAACTGTTCTTACTCATACCCCCTCACAATCTAATTTATTAGATTCAGTAGAACCTGCCTTTTCTTCTGTTACCGTGGCCCTACCATTCGTAGAGGGCCAAGTAACAACAGCTCCTGCAGTGCCCAACCATATTCTGTTACTGGAGGCCCAGTGTGCATTGCCGCCTCCTGATATGGTGAACGTTAATGTAACGTGCCCTACTCCGTTGTTTACTGTCCCTCAGGTTCAAACTTTTGTTAACCAAACCACACACTCAGTAGCCTCTCATACTATAAAAAATTATGCAAATATCGACAATATCGTGACCAGCGCCAATAACTTGGAAAGGTTACACATACCTTATTCTCAACTACGGTCGCTTCTGAACATTCACGGTTTCCAACTCTATAAAATATATTTAAATTCTCGTGCCTTTTCAAATGAGCATAATATGATCTTCACTTCAGAAGTTAATCTTGACTTAGTTAGTAGCTTCTCTAAGGTCCTAGGTATTAACAGGTCACCTTATCAAGACGATTTTTCTTTTAAGTTGCCTATTTGTGAAGAGGCGCCTCCCTTAACAAAAAGAAAATTATGTACCTATGTTTCTCGAATGTATAACTCCTTAGGAAAACTCTTATCTTTTAGAGTACACTCTAAATCTTTCTTACAACGTATCTGGTCATTGCCCTTAGACTGGGACAGTGATATACTGGATGACCTATTGATCTCGGATTGGAAATCATTATTGGATCCATTCCAATCAATATCTAAAATTACATTTCCCAGATGCCTGACACTTTCACTGCTTAAATCGGATATGCAATTACATTGTTTCACCGATGCCTCTCAGGACATTTATGCTGCTTGTGTCTATCTTCGAGTCGTGTATAGTGACAACACAGTCACGTCTCGCCTCATAGCATCGAAAACTAGAATAGCTCCACTAAAAAATAAACTAACTATTCCTCGGTTAGAATTGTCTGGTATCTTATTAGGTGTCACTCTTACTAGAAAGGTACTTGAGGTTCTTTCAAAAAACGTCACAATATCTGAAGTTCACATATTTTCAGACAGCCTCATCGCTTTAACATGGATTTTAACAACTAAATTTACATGGAATCCATTTGTACTTCATCGTGTCAGTCAAATCAAAGAATTAAGTAAATCCTTTTTATTTCATCATGTAAGTTCCTCTTTAAACGTAGCAGATTTGCCCTCTAGAGCCTCAGATATCACTCAGTCAAATTTAAAAAAATTGTGGACCGAAGGTCCCCCCTTTTTAGTTTCCAGTGTAATAGACTACTCTCAATTCAGGATAAAAGAATGGACGGGAGATTTACTGGAACTCAGACACACTCAGGTTACTTTAAGCACAACCTCTGACATATCTCAAGTGAATAATACGCTTGAAACCCTTTTTAATAAATGTTCGTCATTTTCAAAAATTCAGAGAACTCTGGCATATGTTTTTCGTTTTCTCTCAAATCTAAGAAAAAGACATACTAATTCACCTTTAGAATTAGGACCACTGCAGGTTTGTGAAATAAGCTCCTCCACCACTGTGATTGTTAAGTACATACAATCACAGGCCTTTCCTAAAGAATTTCATGAGTTAAAACATCGGAAAATAATCTCTGATAAAACTATCAGGGCACTAAACCCCTTCCTCTCTGAGAAAACTGGACTTCTTCATGTAGGTGGTAGATTAGAATTTGCCCCTATCTCTTTCGAACAGAAACATCCCTTGCTACTACCATCTAATCATTCAGTTGTCAAATTAATGATAAAACAAATGCATGTTAAATTGGGACATGCAGGTGCCTTGACCACGTTGTCAAATTTTCGTTCGAAATATTGGCCTATCTCTGGACTAAGACAAACAAAGAAGATAATACACGACTGTGTGAAATGTTTCCGTTTCATGACACCCAAGTCAACACAACTTATGGCAGATCTCCATCCCGATCGTGTTCTCTCGACAAGACCTTTCCAAAAGGTCTCAGTAGATTACGGAGGTTTTTTCATGATCCGATCCTCTCATCTTAGAAAGGCTCCATTATACAAAGCATACATAGCCTTCTTCATATGTATGACCACCAAATGTGTTCATATCGAACTTGTCACCGGCTTAACAGCTGATGCTTTTATTCTCACCCTTAAAAGATTTATTGCAAGGCGGAGCGCTCCCGAGATTATATGGTCAGACAATGCTACTAATTTCTATGGTGCCCGCAATCAGCTTCTTGAGTTAAACGAACTCTTTAAAAGTAAGAACTTCTCGCAGAGGATTACTAATTTCTGCTCTGAAAACTCTATTCGTTTTAAATTTGGAGTGCCTCGTAACCCTTCTCAATTTGGGCTGCATGAGGTAGGGATTAAAGGTGCCAAATACCATCTTTATCGTCTTGTAGGAAATCTTCGTTTTACCTTTGAAGTTTTTTATACAATAATTTGTCAAATCGAAGCCATTTTAAACTCAAGACCTATCACTCAGCTCTCAAATGATCCAAACGATCTCTCAGTCTTAACGCCCGGACACTTCCTTGTAGGAAAAAGTCTCACAAGTCCACCAGAACCAGATCTCTCAGAAATACCACAGAACCGTCTTTCCCTCTTTCAGCATATCTCGAAAATTCATCAAACCTTTTGGAAAAGGTGGTCGGTGGAATATTTGCATATGACCCAAAGTAGGAGTAAGTGGAACATCGCTACTAATCCTTTAAAGATAGGTGATGTTGTACTAATTAAAGATGAAGAGACTCCCCCACTCCTCTGGCCTCTGGCAAAGATTATCGAAGTGCTCCCAGGCAAAGACTCTCTTGTTCGAACTGTTAGGGTATCCACACCTAATGGCGAATATCTTAGGTCAATAAAGAAAGTAGCTAGGTTACCCTTTAACCAATAGTGGTACTTTCTGCCAAACATGTATATAGTTTCTATAGACTTTAGTTTCTCTAGATTTTAAATAGTTTTTAGTTATCTTAGTTCATTACAACAGTACCCCTAATGTATACTGGTTTACCCTCGTTCTCGAAGTAACTATTTGATACCCTATCCCAGTGGCGTAACTCTTCTCGCCCGCCCCCAGTATGTTCAATTTTTTCACATGCGAAAAATCATGTCATTTTTTCGCTGTATTACTAGCTACCATTCTACCACAATTTTACAATTATTTCCCGTTCTCCAACCCTTCCTACTCACATTTTAACCCCACTCCATTAGAAATACAGACAGTTGTAAGATAGCAAAGAAAGGCACACTCTCTTGCCTGTTGTCTCTCGATGATAACAGACACTCTCTCTTGACTGCTGACTGTTGCTAGAGACAGTCGTCCTCTCTTTCGTCTGCTGAGTCCTACTAGGCAGACGTATTATCTCTCTATCGCTACCTATCGCTTGGTACAGACTTACCACGCTTTTTCTCTACTCTAATTATCTCTCTCGTTTATAGTTACGCGAAAAATACCACAAGTACTATTTTAAATCGTGTACAGACGCAAATGTGCTATATCTCGTGTGATCTAAGTGTTAGTACCGCGAAACATGTCTTCAGAAACCGCTAACCGGACAGTTTCCCCGTATGAAGAACAACCGCGACTGAAAGCCTCTAAATACCGCGAGTGTGTGTATGTGCAGCAGAAGAATTGGTAAGACTTTATATTAAACTTAATTTGCTATAATCTGTATAACCTTTTACCACATATCCTAATTTATTTGAACCAGCCCTATGTAATACAGTCCTCATTTACTGAAATTATATTCATAATTTCACATATGTACACCCTTTTTGTACACCGGTAGATACTAGGACTTCTATTATATAGACGAGACACCTAATATTGCACAATAAAAATAAACTATGAATCAATTTTCAGCCAAAACCCCTGAAAAACTCGTGGGTGTTCCTTCAATTTCCTCAACATAGACGTTTTCACAAAACTGAACATCCAATCTTGTCATAAAATCATTGAACTGTAGACTTCCTATAAATTCCTTGAAAATAGTTTGTATCACACCGGGTCAGTCACAGATTATTGTTTAAAACTAAAAGGTAAATTGAGGACCAGAAATAATATTCTTCGCAAGTTTGTCAGCTAAAAATGAGGCGCACGTCCTTCCGCCCTTAAAAAATAGATGCTTGTACTATATGCTTCTGCTGCCGAATATACCTTGTTAGACAAATTAACCATTCTTTCTTTTTGTGCACACTACTACCCATTTTAACACAAAAATATCTATTGTAGCACTTAACCATATTTATTTTGAGATAGCCTTTTATCGAGATATCATATGTAGTACACAAATAAGACCAGAACTAAAATATTAAAAAAGCTTTATACAATATATCGCAGAAGATTGGATAAAATAAAAGTAGTTTTTATTAATCAGATGCTTACATAAAATGTACAAAGACATACTCACGTAAACAAAATATATTACGAAATTTCTGTAATTAAAAAAACATCAAGTTCAGCATTGAACTAATAAAATTATATTTAATAAAAAACAACATCTTTAAAAATACAGAAAAAATAAAATTTTCTATGCAAGCGAACATTCCATTCAATAATAAGCTCAAAATCCTTTTGTATCTACATACCTGTTTTTTAAAGAACCAGTTACATTTTAGTACTTAGTTATACTAGGTAATATGATATCCTCTGTTACACAGTGTAATGCGTATGACATTCCACTGTCTACAAACAGTAGATAAAAATAAGGAGCCCATATAAACCGTTCAGGGTATATGTTGAAAATATACGGTATAATCGCACAGTTGCCAAACTCTCAGAGCTTACTTAAACCGATAAACGTATGGTTCAAATATACAATGAAGAAGATCTGAACGACCCCTATAATATATACACGTGAACTAAGCGATATACATTTATGATACAGGGGTATTTACGGGCTCCAAAAAATTTTTATAAATTATTAAACTCTACATGTTGATGAATCGACTGAACCAATATTACGGAATTGTCAAGTGAGCTCCGTATATCGGTATCCACTTGACCACGGAGCTCAATTGAACCTGAATTTTAACATGGGCGGAGTTCACTTAATGCCGTAGATATATATATATATATATATATATATATATATATATATATATATATATATATATATATATATATATATATACAAAAAAATATGTTAAAGAATTAAAAAATGAAAAGGAAGATGTAAACCTCCTAGATGTTGAATCGTGTTATGTCTTAGCGCAGGAAAAAAAAATTTTAATTTATTAAAAATTGTACGTTAAATTGTACGGATGATTGTATGTTTATTCCTCTAATTGTAAAAAAATTCCTCTGATTGTAAATATTGTTTGTCTTTAAATTTGTCTGTTTAATTGGCCAAGGCCATCAAACTAAAATAAAAAAAAATAATACATATTTAATGCTATCCGAAATCTGTTGAGAATAATAATTATTTTTATCAATGTTATTTATGATTTTAAAAACTAAATCTTTCGGCCAACCAATTACCGAAAATAGATTTCAGCATTTGGAAATATCTTCTTCGTTATAATTTTCAGAAAGAAGAAGTGCTTAAATTTTTCTTATGCGACTGGGACAAACATTTTATGTCTGGAAACCTTACCTATGTTGAGCTGTGTTTTAAACGGGCCATGAATGAAGTCATGTGTATAATTGATGTCATTTTATGGTCTTCTTAAAAAGTAGTTTACAAATAGCAGATTGTAGAAGTTACTCTAATTATAGTAGCAGTTGTTACATTGTGAGTATCGTTTTTTAAACTATTTCCACCAGTTAGGAGAGAGACCTTTTAAACCAACCAAAAATCTATTCAATAACTACACATACTTTTTTTATCAATTCTGGTTAGAATTCTAAGTTACGTTTATCAGTCAATTATCGGAATATTATATCTGCATTTTGAAATATCTTTATTTTTATTATAATTTTCAGGAAAAAGAAGTCCACAAATTTTCCTTCTATGACTAGGAAAGTCATTTTATGGTTAGGGAGCAATCCGATTTTGAGCGTGTTTTGAGGATACCATAAAATATACTTATGTATATAATGGAAATGCTTATACGGCTTCATGCTGAACATTAGAGGACCAATTCTAGTTACAACAGGTTCTACATGATAAAAATAATATATTTTTTTTTATTTATTTATGCCTCAACCTCAAAGGGTCATTAGCGTAAAATTTAGAGTTTTACAGTTTATTTAGTACATTTATGAAATGTAAGTATGATATCAAATTTTTCATATCAGTTCCGTCACTTAATATTGCCTGTAAGGTATCTTGTAATTTATATCGAAGTCTTTCCATGCGATATAAAGGACACTCTAGTAAAATATGGCGAATACTGAGCACAACATCACATACGTTGCACTGTGGTTTTAATTCACTCTCCAGCAGATGTTTATGGGTGATGGCGGTGTGGCCTATTCTCAGACAAGATAGGATGGTTTGATGTTTACGCTTATTTGGGGTTGATTTCCAAGGTAATATGGAATGTTTTACTTCTCGTAGTTTGGATGTTGACTGATTCCACTTGGTCTGCCAATTATTGATTATTAAGTTCTTGATTACAGGTTATATATCTAGATGTGGAATGCTTCTGATTTCTACAGCTTCCGGACTCGAGATTGCTAGTTTTGCCACGGAATCTACTTCTTCGTTACCAGCAATTCCAATATGGGAAGGAATCCATACAAAGTTGACATTTATGTTCATAGTTTGCAGTTGGCTTAATGCTGATTTAATAAGTAGTAGACTTGGATGACAAGGATATAAGTTACTTAGGGCAATTACAGAACTTAGGAAATCCGTAATAATGACAGGGTTTTTGATACTATTTTCTACCACAAAATTTATTGCATTGAGAATAGCGGTTAATTCGGCTGTGTAAATGGATGTTAATTTAGGGAGTTTCATTAACATTTTTAGAGGCATCGGTATATATAAGAGTATGGTTACTGTATGTCTTGAACTCTTGGAGGACATATTGATATCATGCTTTGGGATGGCTATCTGCTTTTTTATATATGGAGAGTTTGGTATTGATAGATGGTACGGGAACAGTCCAAGGGGTAACAGTGTTAATATCGGGTATACAATAGGTATCTTGAAATTTGAATTCAAGTTCATTGAGGTATCTATTTACCCTTTCATAAAAAGGAAGGTCAAGCCTAGCATGAGTTTTAAAGATATTCCTAAAACGGTCTGAATTTACATAGTGGTTAACAGGATTCATAGGATTTGCCTGTATTGATGCCGCATATGTTAGTGAAAGTTGTTTTCTTCGGAATTCCAGGGGGACTTCTCCAGCTTCACAGTGTAAACTTTCAGTAGGGCTAATATAAAAAGCACCTAGTATAGTTCGCAAAGCACTATTTTGTATTCGATCGAGTTGTTTTATGATATATGGTTTTGCTGAATCATAAATAATACAAGCGTAGTCGAGTTTGGACCTGATCAAAGACTTGTACATAAGGGTCAGTGTTTTACTATCTGCTCCCCACGTATTGTGTGCAACAGTTTTTATAATGTTAAGTGCAGATTGAGAAGTACTTTTTAGATCATGAATGTGGTGGTTCCAGGATAATCTGTTGTCAAATGTCATGCCTAGACATTTAATTTTCTCAACATATTTTAGTTCTTTATTAAATAGTTTTAATTCTGGATTGATATAACTTCTTTTTTTTTGAAAATAGCATAGCCTTTGATTTTGTTGTTGATAATTGAAGACCTGTGGAATTTGTCCATAATTCGAGATTCCATAGCACTTTCTGTAGATGGGTCTGAAGGGTTTTATCATGTATCCCCTTAACAAAAATGAATAAGTCATCTGCAAAGAGTCTAGCTTCTACTGGTAAGTTACAAGTAGAGATAATATTATTTATTGCAATAAGAAATAGGGAGACGCTTAAATTAGATCCTTGGGGAATTCCGTTTTTTTGAATTTTTGTATTAGATAAAGTACCGTTAGCTTGTACATTAAAAGTTCGATGAGATAAGAAATTTTTTATGAATTGTGCTATATTAAATTTTATTCCCCATCGACTAAGTATTTGAATAATACCATGTCGCCAAACGGTATCATATGCTCTTGTTATGTCAAAAAATACTGCGATACATTTTTGTCCACATGCCATTGCTTCATGAATCTCAGACTCTAAACTAATAAGGTTATCCAGTGTTGAACGACTTTTTCGGAATCCGGTTTGTTCCGGGGCAAGTAATTTATTATTTTCTAAAAACCATATTAATCTGTTGGATATGATTTTCTCGAGAACTTTACACATTACACAAGTTAGAGAAATAGGTCTATATGAATGTGACAGAGATTTTAATTGATTTTGTTTATAAATAGGGATGACAATAGATGAACTCCAGATTTTTGGAAACTTGCTATGTCTCCATATATTATTATAGATATTCAGCAAGTGTTCTTTGCAGATGAAGGAAGTTTTTAAAGAAATATTGCAGGGATGTTATCAGGACCGGAAGAAGAGTTTTTCGTATTATTGAGTGAGTATTCTAATTATTCCATACATAACTGCAAATATTTGTATTTTCCAGCGCAGGAAAAACTATTGCTTGTGTTTTGGATGGAAATTTAGGTACATTTTGATTTGTGACAGTTGCAAAAGATTGTTTCATATTTGTATTTGATGAACTTTGCTCCAGTTCTTGTTCAGGGGCCCCAAGAGGCGGAAAATTATCCATTTTTAATTATTATAATCGATAATTCTTAAAAACCTAGTCCAGTCCTGTCCCCCCGATATCAGAACTGATAAACGGTAGCAGTAAAACGTTGTTGCTTTATAATCAAAATTGATTCTTGTTTACGTGGATTTAACTTAAATGTTGTTTATTTAGATTAAATAAATATTTGTACTCACATATTTTATACTTGTGGTAAGAAAAATCACTTAGATTCACTTTTTAAGGAAAAACTGTAATTAGGTTTGATGCTTTTTATCACCTAAAAACTGGATTTATGTGGAGCTTGTTTTAAACCTCGTTCGACTTCAGAGGTCGACATCTAGCCCAGTCTGGTTAAAAAAAAGGTGGAAAAATGTTTCTCAGATATCTGAAGCTTTTAAGACATAGGTGGGGGATACTAGATGATGAATAGATGAATAGATGCTCCTAGTTTTACCTAGCGTTTTTTTTAAGCAATAATTTATGGTCACAATTTAATTTTTTGTCTATAAATTTTTTCCCTTATATTTTAAATAAACAATATTTATGTCATTTTTTTATGTCAAGAATATCTTTATTTTTCCGTTTTTTTTAATTAAAATTGATAAATAACTTACAGAGATATTTGCAAAAAGCAGTTTTTTTGCACTAATTTATAAATTTTATTAATTTTTTTATTAACAAAATAAAATGGTATTAATACATTTAAACATCAAGGAATTACCATCTTTTAGATTTGTGCGAAATTTCCCCCCGATCAGTCAAATATTTTATAAGTTATTTAATTTGTTTATCCCTGAGGCTAATTATTTAAACTATTGAGCTTGCCCTATGCATAATGCTAGACACATTCAGCAAATTTCATAGGATTCTTTAAGACTTAGACTATCTCAAAAGCAGAGCTGAAAGTATCTTTAGTAAAAAGATAAAAAAAGTATCTAAGATACTAAAAGTATCTTAGATACTTTTATTTAAGATACTTTTTGGTTCATTTAAAAGTTACTTTTACTTTAGATACTTCTTAAAAGTATCTAGTATCTTTTATCTTTAAAAGTATCTTTAGATACTAAAAGTATCTTAGATACAAAAAAGTATCTTAGATAAAAAAAAGTATCTTAGATACTCAGGACCTGAGAAATAGATACTTTTCATGGTCCGACAAGCTTCAACCTGTCGCGCCGGCCGTAGCTGGAGAGACGACTTCTTTGAATTTGATATTAACTCCGAATACTCCGATCTTCAACCGCAAAACGAAAACACTGGCTATACTGATTTAGATTATAAACGACAAGCTGAGCTGCAACTATTACAATATTTGGCCGATTCTGAAACCAACATACGAATGTTAAAAAAATATAATATTATAGAACAATTATTTAAAAAGTTCAATACGCCATTACCTTCTTCTGCAGCTGTTGAAAGAATGTTTTCTTTTGCAACTTTTATTAATTCACCCCGACGCCATGCCTTGTCTGATCATACTTTTAAAAATTTAGTTTTACTAAAAGCTAGTGGTTATACTAACTATATAGTTATTAGCTACCAAAATTACTTATTTACTTACTATTTTTTATATTTTATCCTATTCTGTTTAAAAATTTAATTATGTTGAATGTTCTGTTTTTAATGCATAATGGATCTTATGCTGTTTTTAACACACGAATTTATGTTTATTTTATATTGTTTTGAAAATTTAATGTTGGATTTTTGTTTTCAATACATAGTTATAAGTTTGTAATAACGTCTTTTATTTCTTATAAGCCCAAAGCCCAAAGTATACCATTTCAAAGTACCTGCTGGCTTAAACTAAAATTGTATGATAATTTAAAGGGTTAAAATAATGTTTTTAAAACAAAAGTATCGACAATCTACTGTAGAGTAGTAGAGTACCGAGTACCTTTTTATTATACCCTAAAAGTATCTTAGTTACTACAAAAGTATCTAAGTATCTTAGATACTAGAAAAGCATCTAAGTATCTTTGATACATAAAAGTATCTTACATACTTAAAAGTATCTTAGATACTTAAAAGTATCTTAGATACTCAAAAGTATCTTAGATACTTAAAAGTATCTAAGATATTTTTACTCTAAATACTTTTCCGGTATTTTGTATCTTTAGATACTTTCACAAAAAAGTATCTTAGATACTTAGTATCTTAAGATACTTTTTGCCTCAAGTATCTTAAAAGTATCTAGATACTTTTAAAAAGTATCTTTTACAGCTCTGCTCAAAAGTAAAATGCATATTGAGTCTTCATCGAAATTATTTACAAAATAAACGTTTGAAAAAGTGGTATGTTTTTTACTTATAAACAATTGTAATAACTTCTATATTTTTCACGCTACAGACTTGTACGTACAACCATTGGATAGCTGGTAAAAAAGCTCACATTAAAAAATAAAAAACCTTCTATGACCAATAGGAACGAAGTTAGTGACTATTTTTAAAAAAATCATATCTCCATTGTTTATAAACATTGAGAAGTAAAATTTGCACAAATTTTGAATGAAAATCTAAACTTCATATTGAAACTTATAGCTATAAAATTTATCTAAATTTTGAAACGACGGTACTTTCGAAAAATCGACCTAGGAAAGTGGAGAGGATATTTGTTTCAGCTCCGTTTTTTTTTTCGGCATCGGAACTTCAAATTGCAACACGTAGAAAAAATTTACATTATCTCAGCTTCCTTTGCAGCTGCAGGCCTCTTTTTTTTATTGTGGGGTAGCTCGTCGAAATATGAATAACTACATAGTTTTCATGGCCGGAAAATATGGGAAAACTCGTAAAAATTGAGTCCATTTGAAATTCACCCTAAATACTTACTTTTTTTTTTTAATTTGCTCGAACAGTCTGTCGCAGTATTAATAATGATGACATAATTTTCACCCCCCATAAATCTCGGAAAATCAACATATGTTTTTTCATTTTATATCACTGATGTAATAATACTTATATATTTTATAAATTAAATTTCAGATAATTTTTTACTCATTATATAATTATATTCCTTATATTAATTATAATTGTTTGTATTTTTATAATTAACAATATTGATTTTTATTCTATTTTACTTACAAATATGATATACAATATTAATCTAATCTGCCTTACTGCTTTGATAAAATAAGTCGATTTTTTCATCACTTGCCTTATTAAATTTTGCAATGTTTATTGAACTTTACTTTTTTATTTTCTTAACATACATTGGTTTAAAAGTTAAAATTTGGTTCATTTATTTGACTTCACTGTCAGGTCTGAACCTTTTTGTTGCAGGTTGTTTGTCTTCACTTATTAAGTCAGTCTTTCCATACATTAATATATTAATGGGCGATCTTAATGCCAAGGTGGGTCAAGGTAAGGTAGGAGAACAAGTAGGAAAATATGGGCTTGGAAACAGAAATGACAGAGGAGATCGATTGATTCAATTGTTCCAAAGTAAAGACTTCGTAATAACAAATACCGTTTTCAAATTACCTCCTCGATGGTTATATACATGGACATCTCCACAACATACCAAAGAAAAAATAGTGAGAAATCAAATAGACTACATTATGATAGCAAGGAGGTATCATAATGCTGTTAAAAGTGCTAAGACGTACCCAGGAGCTGATATAGGCTCAGATCATAACCCGGTAGTTACTGTGATAGAGGCGAGACCAAAAAAGATTAGAAGACCACCCAGAAAAGCAATAGATTTAAATAAACTTAGAAACAAAAATATACGACAAGAAACAGGAGAAGAAATAAATGAAAACCTCCGTTCAGTGCAGCAACAAATTAACAATACAAACAACGTTAACCAAAAATTAAAGTACATAAATACAGCTATACAAACAGCAGGAAAGAAACATCTTACAAAAATAACAACAAAAAATAAGGGGTGGATGACACAAGATATACTAGACTTGATGGAACAAAGAAGAAAGATGAAGAATTACCCAGACAAATACAAAGAAATAAATAAACACACAAAAAAAGAGAATAAAAGAAGCCAAAGAGGAGTGGATTAAAGAACAATGTGAAGAGATGGAAACCTATGAGAAAAAGTACGATGCGTTCAATATGTACAAAAAAGTAAGAGAGATAACAGGAAGCATAAAGAAATGCCAAATAGGTAATCTTAAAGACAAACATGGAAATCTTATTGTAGATCTAGAGAATAAAATAAAAAGATGGACAGAATACCTGAATGAATTATTTGAAGACGATAGAAACAACTTAACTCAGATAATCAATGCAACTGGGCCAGACATATTGAAAGAAGAAGTAGAATACGCAATAAGAAACGCTAAAAATGGAAAAGAAAATGGACTTGATGAAATTCCTACAGAACTGTTGAAGCTTTTGAATGATAAATCCGTAACCATAATATTAAATTTTGCAGCGAGGAGCTAAAACAGTTTCCCCTCCACTTTCCTATGTCGATCATTCGAAAGTAACTTCGTTTCGAAAGGTTTTTTTTAGTTTCGAAAAATTGGATGAATTTAGTAGCTATAAAATTCAATATAAAGTTTAGATTTTCATTCAAAATTTGTGCAAATTTTACTTCTTAATGTTTATAAACAATGGAGATATAATTAACAAAAAATTGTCGCTAACCCTGTTTCTATTGTTCATAGAAGGTTTATTTTTTTGTTAAATGTGAGTTTTTATACCAGCTATCTAGTGGTTGTACGTACAAGTCTGTAGCTTGACAAATATAGAAGTTATTACAATTGTTTATAAGTAAAAAACATACCCCTTTTTCAAACGTTTATTTTGTAAATAATTTCGATACAAACTCAATATTCATTTAACTTCTGACATAGTATAAGTCTTAAATAATCCTATGAAATTTGTTAAAGTTACAACTTTGGCATTACAGTCTCCCATTATTAGTGTTATTTCGTTTTTCCGAATCCTTTTGACAATATTAGTAAGGCCATTGTAAAATTCTTCTATGATTTCTTCTGGGGCGTGCGCTGTAGGAGCGTATACTTGAATAATGTTTGTTTTTATGGGAGTTGTGTTTAGCTGAACTAAGAGCATCCTTTCTGATACAGGTACAAAGTGACTGACACAGTTGGCGATTTTATTATTCATAATTAGGCCCACTCCATTTATATGTTCGTTCTTAAGATTTCCTGAGTAGAATATTTTGTGATCTTTGATAACTCGGTATCCCGTATTTGTCCAGCGCATTTCGCTTATTCCCATAATATTAATCGAGAGTCTTTCCATTTCATGAATGGCATTATAGATTTTTCCCGCCTCGTACATTGTTCTAACGTTCCATGTACCTATCTTTATGGCTGATCGCAATACTCTTAGAGATCCATCATCTAGAATGTAGTTTGGTTCGTGAGGATTTCTCTTGATAACGACCTGGAAGGCCTCACGGTTTGAGCTAGATTTACCTTCCCTGCCGGATCTTGAATTCCGATTTTCATGATCAGTAGTCGGAATCTTAAAGTTTTTTATCGCCATGATAATTGTACTAGAGATACTTACAAGAAGTCTTTAATGCAGTGGTTTCTCCTTGCCTTCTGCATCCTTATGCCGTTCACTAAAAGTCTTAGTTCCTCCGCCTTCAAAGCCGGTTTCTCAAACTCCAGGACAAAAGAGTGCCCTAAGATCGCAGTATCACAGCCGCTTAACTCATAATGTGAGTGTCGCCTGTGACTATCTGGAATTAAGCCTACAGGATTTTTACTTCCCACAGCCTTAATCCAGTAATGACATTACTGCTGCCTAATGTCATATTCTAGTTCGTTTTTTATACTCTGTATAATAGGGTTGTTGGTATATATTTGTTTCAGTTCCAGTAATGCATTTAATGAGTCTGTTACGATAATGCATTTCATCGGTTTACTCTTTTCGTAGAAGATTAGGGCTTCCAAAATAGCTGTAGCTTCACCTGTTAGTATACTGCAGTTGGTTGGTATCGATATGCTGTAAGAATATTTTCTTTAGATACAGTAGTAGGCAGCAGCGTAACCATAGGGAGTTTCAGAGGCATCGGTAAACATTTGCAAATACTTAGGGTAGTGGTCTAGAATTTCCATGAATAGAGATTTAATTAGTGTGGAATTTGTAGTTGATTTGGGATACTTGGTAAGAGTTACGTCAATAGTTACTGGGTGGCTGGTCCATGGGGGATAGTTTGCATTTATATGTAGCGATAGATTAAGATGATTCAAATCGAAAGTTGTGAGCTTTATTCTTTCTATGAGGGGTGTAGAGTTTTTAGTATTATTATTAGGAAGAAGGCCAGGGTTGCAGATGTGAAAAAATACAGAATGCTGTTTCTGGGATGATATCTTTGCAATGTAGTTCAAGGATAGTCATCTTATATGATATGGAGGTTCTTCAGTTAAAACTTGCATACTACTAACCGGCCTAGTTTTAAAAGCTCCCAGTGCTAATCTCAAAGCTGTAGATTGAATACTGTTTAGTTTTTTTAGAGTGGTTTTACATGCAGCATCGTAACATATGCAGTTTTAATGAGCGGTTGTAAAGCCTAATTAATATTTTATGATCAGCACCACAAATTTTTTTGGATAATATTTTGAGTATATTTAATCTCTTTTGACAGAAAAGCTGAAATTTATTTATGTGCGAATTCCAATTTAAAGTTCTCTCAAAAGTTAGACCTAGAAAGTTTATTACTTTTGACTGTTCTAAAGGTAAATTATTTAATGTTAGACTAGTTGTGAGGTGGGTTTTATTTTTATTAAAAATAATGTATCATGTTTTTTCAGTAGAAAAAACAAATCCCGTTTTTATCGTCCAATTACAAAGCCGATTTAGGAAACTCTATATAATTTTAGTTGCTGTCCTTAGATTATTTGATTTAGTATAAATAACAATGTAATCTGCGTAAAGACTAGCTTTAATAGGTGCTTTAATTACATCCATAATACTATTAAAAGCGATTAAGAATAAAGTTGGACTAACAATCGAACCTTTAGGAATTCCATTATCTAGTATCTTAGAGGAGCTTGTAACACCATTTATTCTAACTTGAATTGAGCGATTTAAAAAAAAATATTTATACATACAAGTATGTTACCTTGAATGCCAGTATCTTTCAAGGTTTGTAAAATACAGTGTCTCCATGCTCTATCGTAGGCTTGGGTTATATCGAAAAATATTGCTATTAGTTTTTGGTTATTTGCAAAAGCTTCATTAATTGAAGTCTGTAATGCAACGTGATTATCTTATGTGGACCTGCCTCTTCGAAAACCACTTTGAAAGGGAGTAAGAAAGTTATTATTTTCTAAGTACCATATAAGGCAGAGGTTTAAAATTTTTTCTAGGATTTTGCACATGCAACATGTAAGAGAGATGGGTCAGGTAAGAGGTAGGGTTGTCTTTTGGTTTGTTAGGCTTATTAATGGGAATGATAATCGCTTGAGACCAAAGATCTAGGAATTCATGCTTTAAGAAGCAGGTATTAAAATAAATCTAACAGAATTAATTTAGCTCCGAATGGTATGTTATTTATGAAGACTGGTAGAATATCATCTGGTCCTGCAGATGTGTTTTTTATATTTGAGAGAGAAACTTCTAACTCTTGAAGAGTTATAGGAGCAGTTAAGGGGCTGTCAGAGTTGTTAATGCAGATTGTAAAAGCATTATGTGCTTCTATGTCTATGTAGACGAATTGATAGATGATACGTACTCTCTTCAGGTATCTCTTTGTGAGGTATCTTGCTGTTGCTCTGAGTTTTTTTACTTTACTTACTTACTTAATCAGTAGTTGTCTACTGACTTAATCAGTCTATTATTGTCCATCCGGGTTAGATGTCCGAACCATGCCAATTTTTTCTCTTTGATTGACTCGAGTAACGGTTTGATTTTGAGTCTTTCTCTTATTTCTTCATTTCTGATTCTATCAGTTCTTTTTACTCCTATCGTTCTTCTGAGGTATTTCATCTCTGCTGCCTGAATTCTGCTCTGATGTCTTTTGTTTAATATCCAATTTTCTGCTCCATATGTCACTGTAGGTCTATATATTGTTTTGTATATTGTCATCTTGGTCTTTGTTGATATTTCTTTGTTATTAAGGAATCCTCTATTTAGTGCTTGGAATAATTTTCCTGTGTTTTCCATTCTGTTGTTAAGATCATCCTCGATGTCTCCTTTGTTGTTGATTACTGTTTCTAAGTATTTGTATGAATTTGTCTGCATTATTTTTTGTTGGTCTATCATTACTTCTATTTGATCTTCCGTCCCTTGTTTTCTTAATATTTTTATTATTTGAGTCTTCTCTTTGTTTACGTTTAAGTTGTATTTGCTTGCTTCTAGGTTATATTTCTCTAAGTTGTATTTCAGTTTTTCTGCAGTTTCCGCAATTAATACTATGTCGTCTGCAAATATACACATCTCAGCATTTATCATTTGCATTCTGTTCCAACCGATGCAGTATTTCTTGAATGTTTTCTTACATTCTTTCACTATCTCATCTATTATATTTATGAATAGTACTGGGCTGAGAATTCCCCCATGTCTAACTCCTTGGGTTGTTTCAAATGGTTCTGACTGTATATTTAACATTCTTACTGTATTTGTTGTTTTCATGTATATACTCTTTGTTGCTTCTATCAGTTCTTCACTTACTTGTTTCTTCTTTAGGCTTTCCCATATATCTTTTCTTTTGACTGAGTCGAATGCTTTTTCCATGTCTATAAAGCTCAGATGTATTTCTTTATTTTTCTTTAAGGCTTTTTCTATTACTTGTTGCATGGTGAATATATGGTCTTGTGTGTTGTGTCCTTGGGTTGTTTTCCCTTGTCTAACTCCTTGGGTTGTTTCAAATGGTTCTGACTGTATATTT